>NW_026611122.1:0-177513 GCF_029633865.1 Lampris incognitus
AAACAAGAAAAATGAATCTATTCAACAGGTCTGCAACACATCCTAAGAGTTACATGATTTCACCCAATGTCAATGTGTAATTTCTCCAGTTCTGATCGTTGTTTTTGGTTGTTGGTAGCTTGGTCCAATGCCAAAACACAGTGAAATATTTTTATGGCTTTAAACGCGTGTTCTCCTCGAGAGAAACATGATTTCACTAAAAACGTTATAGTTTAAACATGCCAGTTGTACATGTGTGCAAACACTCAGAGCCTTAAAATAGGGTTTTCACCAATGCGTTTTTTGGTGAGAAACCTTCTATTTCAAGGTTCTGTGCGTTTTCAGACAAGTACAATGTGTATTTTTAGTGTTTCTGATGAAATCCCTCCTTTTAATGCATTTTCTCACAGAAAATGAGTCTCTCGCCATGGGAAAATGGCTTTTTTTGAAAAAGCATATTCTGGTCGAGAAATCGTGTTTTAAACAATAAAAACGACTCCCGGCCTTATTATTTAGTTCACATTTTTACTTTTGGTAACCTAGCCCGTATTCATAACGCACTAAACCTTTTTATCGCGTTAAACGCCTTTTCTCGACAAGAAAAGCACAATTTCATCAAAAACAAACAAAGCAAGAAAAATGAATCTATTCAACAAGTCTGCAACACATCCTTAAGAGTTACATGATTTCACCCAATGTCAATGTGTAATTTCTCCAGTTCTGATCATTTTTTAGGTTGTTGGTAGCTTGGTCCAATGCCAAAACACAGCGAAATCTTTTTATGGCTTTAAACGCGTGTCCTCCTCGAGAGAAACATGATTTCACTAAAAACGTTATAGTTTAAACATGCCAGTTGTACATGTGTGCAAACACTCAGAGCCTTAAAATAGGGTTTTCACCAATGCGTTTTTTGGTGAGAAACCTTCTATTTCAAGGTTCTGTGCGGTTTCAGACAAGTACAATATGTATTTTTAGTGTTTCTGATGAAATCCCTCCTTTTAATGCGTTTTCTCACAGAAAATGAGTCTCTCGCCATGGGAAAATGGCTTTTTTGAAAAAGCATATTCTGGTCGAGAAATCGTGTTTTAAACAATAAAAACGACTCCCGGCCTTATTTAGTTCACATTTTTACTTTTGGTAACCTAGCCCGTATTCATAACGCACTTAACCTTTTTATCGCGTTAAACGCCTTTTCTCGACAAGAAAAGCACAATTTCATCAAAAACAAACAAAACAAGAAAAATGAATCTATTCAACAAGTCTGCAACACATCCTTAAGAGTTACATGATTTCACCCAATGTCAATGTGTAATTTCTCCAGTTCTGATCGTTGTTTAGGTTGTTGGTAGCTTGGTCCAATGCCAAAACACAGTGAAATCTTTTTATGGCTTTAAACGCGTGTCCTCCTCGAGAGAAACATGATTTCACTAAAAACGTTATAGTTTAAACATGCCAGTTGTACATGTGTGCAAACACTCAGAGCCTTAAAATAGGGTTTTCACCAATGCGTTTTTTGGTGAGAAACCTTCTATTTCATGGTTCTGTGCGTTTTCAGACAAGTACAATGTGTATTTTTAGTGTTTCTGATGAAATCCCTCCTTTTAATGCATTTTCTCACAGAAAATGAGTCTCTCGCCATGGGAAAATGGCTTTTTTGAAAAAGCATATTCTGGTCGAGAAATCGTGTTTTAAACAATAAAAACGACTCCCGGCCTTATTTAGTTCACATTTTTACTTTTGGTAACCTAGCCCGTATTCATAACGCACTAAACCTTTTTATCGCGTTAAACGCCTTTTCTCGACAAGAAAAGCACAATTTCATCAAAAACAAACAAAACAAGAAAAATGAATCTATTCAACAAGTCTGCAACACATCCTTAAGAGTTACATGATTTCACCCAATGTCAATGTGTAATTTCTCCAGTTCTGATCGTTGTTTAGGTTGTTGGTAGCTTGGTCCAATGCCAAAACACAGTGAAATCTTTTTATGGCTTTAAACGCGTTTTCTCCTCGAGAAACATGATTTCACTAAAAACGTTATAGTTTAAACATGCCTGTTGTACATGTGTGCAAACACTCAGAGCCTTAAAATAGGGTTTTCACCAATGTGTTTTTTGGTGAGAAACCTTCTATTTCAAGGTTCTGTGCGTTTTCAGACAAGTACAATATGTATTTTTAGTGTTTCTGATGAAACCCCTCCTTTTAATGCATTTTCTCACAGAAAATGAGTCTCTCGCCATGGGAAAATGGCTTTTTTGAAAAAGCATATTCTGGTCGAGAAATCGTATTTTAAACAATAAAAACGACTCCCGGCCTTATTTAGTTCACATTTTTACTTTTGGTAACCTAGCCCGTATTCATAACGCACTAAACCTTTTTATCGCGTTAAACGCCTTTTCTCGACAAGAAAAGCACAATTTCATCAAAAACAAACAAAACAAGAAAAATGAATCTATTCAACAAGTCTGCAACACATCCTTAAGAGTTACATGATTTCACCCAATGTCAATGTGTAATTTCTCCAGTTCTGATCGTTGTTTAGGTTGTTGGTAGCTTGGTCCAATGCCAAAACACAGTGAAATCTTTTTATGGCTTTAAACGCGTGTCCTCCTCGAGAGAAACATGATTTCACTAAAAACGTTATAGTTTAAACATGCCTGTTGTACATGTGTGCAAACACTCAGAGCCTTAAAATAGGGTTTTCACCAATGCGTTTTTTGGTGAGAAACCTTCTATTTCAAGGTTCTGTGCGTTTTCAGACAAGTACAATGTGTATTTTTAGTGTTTCTGATGAAATCCCTCCTTTTAATGCATTTTCTCACAGAAAATGAGTCTCTCGCCATGGGAAAATGGCTTTTTTGAAAAAGCATATTCTGGTCGAGAAATCGTGTTTTAAACAATAAAAACGACTCCCGGGCTTATTTAGTTCACATTTTTACTTTTGGTAACCTAGCCCGTATTCATAACGCACTAAACCTTTTTATCGCGTTAAACGCCTTTTCTCGACAAGAAAAGCACAATTTCATCAAAAACAAACAAAACAAGAAAAATGAATCTATTCAACAAGTCTGCAACACATCCTTAAGAGTTACATGATTTCACCCAATGTCAATGTGTAATTTCTCCAGTTCTGATCGTTGTTTAGGTTGTTGGTAGCTTGGTCCAATGCCAAAACACAGTGAAATCTTTTTATGGCTTTAAACGCGTTTTCTCCTCGAGAAACATGATTTCACTAAAAACGTTATAGTTTAAACATGCCTGTTGTACATGTGTGCAAACACTCAGAGCCTTAAAATAGGGTTTTCACCAATGTGTTTTTTGGTGAGAAACCTTCTATTTCAAGGTTCTGTGCGTTTTCAGACAAGTACAATATGTATTTTTAGTGTTTCTGATGAAACCCCTCCTTTTAATGCATTTTCTCACAGAAAATGAGTCTCTCGCCATGGGAAAATGGCTTTTTTTGAAAAAGCATATTCTGGTCGAGAAATCGTGTTTTAAACAATAAAAACGACTCCCGGCCTTATTATTTAGTTCACATTTTTACTTTTGGTAACCTAGCCCGTATTCATAACGCACTAAACATTTTTATCGCGTTAAACGCCTTTTCTCGACAAGAAAAGCACAATTTCATCAAAAACAAACAAAGCAAGAAAAATGAATCTATTCAACAAGTCTGCAACACATCCTTAAGAGTTACATGATTTCACCCAATGTCAATGTGTAATTTCTCCAGTTCTGATCGTTGTTTAGGTTGTTGGTAGCTTGGTCCAATGCCAAAACACAGCGAAATCTTTTTATGGCTTTAAACGCGTTTTCTCCTCGAGAAACATGATTTCACTAAAAACGTTATAGTTTAAACATGCCTGTTGTACATGTGTGCAAACACTCAGAGCCTTAAAATAGGGTTTTCACCAATGCGTTTTTTGGTGAGAAACCTTCTATTTCAAGGTTCTGTGCGTTTTCAGACAAGTACAATGTGTATTTTTAGTGTTTCTGATGAAATCCCTCCTTTTAATGCATTTTCTCACAGAAAATGAGTCTCTCGCCATGGGAAAATGGCTTTTTTGAAAAAGCATATTCTGGTCGAGAAATCGTGTTTTAAACAATAAAAACGACTCCCGGCCTTATTATTTAGTTCACATTTTTACTTTTGGTAACCTAGCCCGTATTCATAACGCACTAAACATTTTTATCGCGTTAAACGCCTTTTCTCGACAAGAAAAGCACAATTTCATCAAAAACAAACAAAGCAAGAAAAATGAATCTATTCAACAAGTCTGCAACACATCCTTAAGAGTTACATGATTTCACCCAATGTCAATGTGTAATTTCTCCAGTTCTGATCGTTGTTTAGGTTGTTGGTAGCTTGGTCCAATGCCAAAACACAGCGAAATCTTTTTATGGCTTTAAACGCGTTTTCTCCTCGAGAAACATGATTTCACTAAAAACGTTATAGTTTAAACATGCCTGTTGTACATGTGTGCAAACACTCAGAGCCTTAAAATAGGGTTTTCACCAATGCGTTTTTTGGTGAAAAACCTTCTATTTCAAGGTTCTGTGCGTTTTCAGACAAGTACAATGTGTATTTTTAGTGTTTCTGATGAAATCCCTCCTTTTAATGCATTTTCTCACAGAAAATGAGTCTCTCGCCATGGGAAAATGGCTTTTTTGAAAAAGCATATTCTGGTCGAGAAATCGTGTTTTAAACAATAAAAACGACTCCCGGCCTTATTTAGTTCACATTTTTACTTTTGGTAACCTAGCCCGTATTCATAACGCACTAAACCTTTTTATCGCGTTAAACGCCTTTTCTCGACAAGAAAAGCACAATTTCATCAAAAACAAACAAAACAAGAAAAATGAATCTATTCAACAGGTCTGCAACACATCCTTAAGAGTTACATGATTTCACCCAATGTCAATGTGTAATTTCTCCAGTTCTGATCGTTGTTTTTGGTTGTTGGTAGCTTGGTCCAATGCCAAAACACAGTGAAATCTTTTTATGGCTTTAAACGCGTGTTCTCCTCGAGAGAAACATGATTTCACTAAAAACGTTATAGTTTAAACATGCCTGTTGTACATGTGTGCAAACACTCAGAGCCTTAAAATAGGGTTTTCACCAATGCGTTTTTTGGTGAGAAACCTTCTATTTCAAGGTTCTGTGCGTTTTCAGACAAGTACAATGTGTATTTTTAGTGTTTCTGATGAAATCCCTCCTTTTAATGCATTTTCTCACAGAAAATGAGTCTCTCGCCATGGGAAAATGGCTTTTTTTGAAAAAGCATATTCTGGTCGAGAAATCGTGTTTTAAACAATAAAAACGACTCCCGGCCTTATTATTTAGTTCACATTTTTACTTTTGGTAACCTAGCCCGTATTCATAACGCACTAAACCTTTTTATCGCGTTAAACGCCTTTTCTCGACAAGAAAAGCACAATTTCATCAAAAACAAACAAAGCAAGAAAAATGAATCTATTCAACAAGTCTGCAACACATCCTTAAGAGTTACATGATTTCACCCAATGTCAATGTGTAATTTCTCCAGTTCTGATCGTTGTTTAGGTTGTTGGTAGCTTGGTCCAATGCCAAAACACAGCGAAATCTTTTTATGGCTTTAAACGCGTGTCCTCCTCGAGAGAAACATGATTTCACTAAAAACGTTATAGTTTAAACATGCCAGTTGTACATGTGTGCAAACACTCAGAGCCTTAAAATAGGGTTTTCACCAATGCGTTTTTTGGTGAGAAACCTTCTATTTCAAGGTTCTGTGCGGTTTCAGACAAGTACAATATGTATTTTTAGTGTTTCTGATGAAATCCCTCCTTTTAATGCGTTTTCTCACAGAAAATGAGTCTCTCGCCATGGGAAAATGGCTTTTTTGAAAAAGCATATTCTGGTCGAGAAATCGTGTTTTAAACAATAAAAACGACTCCCGGCCTTATTTAGTTCACATTTTTACTTTTGGTAACCTAGCCCGTATTCATAACGCACTAAACCTTTTTATCGCGTTAAACGCCTTTTCTCGACAAGAAAAGCACAATTTCATCAAAAACAAACAAAGCAAGAAAAATGAATCTATTCAACAAGTCTGCAACACATCCTTAAGAGTTACATGATTTCACCCAATGTCAATGTGTAATTTCTCCAGTTCTGATCGTTGTTTAGGTTGTTGGTAGCTTGGTCCAATGCCAAAACACAGCGAAATCTTTTTTATGGCTTTAAACGCGTTTTCTCCTCGAGAAACATGATTTCACTAAAAACGTTATAGTTTAAACATGCCTGTTGTACATGTGTGCAAACACTCAGAGCCTTAAAATAGGGTTTTCACCAATGCGTTTTTTGGTGAGAAACCTTCTATTTCAAGGTTCTGTGCGTTTTCAGACAAGTACAATGTGTATTTTTAGTGTTTCTGATGAAATCCCTCCTTTTAATGCGTTTTCTCACAGAAAATGAGTCTCTCGCCATGGGAAAATGGCTTTTTTTGAAAAAGCATATTCTGGTCGAGAAATCGTGTTTTAAACAATAAAAACGACTCCCGGCCTTATTATTTAGTTCACATTTTTACTTTTGGTAACCTAGCCCGTATTCATAACGCACTAAACCTTTTTATCGCGTTAAACGCCTTTTCTCGACAAGAAAAGCACAATTTCATCAAAAACAAACAAAGCAAGAAAAATGAATCTATTCAACAGGTCTGCAACACATCCTTAAGAGTTACATGATTTCACCCAATGTCAATGTGTAATTTCTCCAGTTCTGATCGTTGTTTAGGTTGTTGGTAGCTTGGTCCAATGCCAAAACACAGCGAAATCTTTTTATGGCTTTAAACGCGTGTCCTCCTCGAGAGAAACATGATTTCACTAAAAACGTTATAGTTTAAACATGCCAGTTGTACATGTGTGCAAACACTCAGAGCCTTAAAATAGGGTTTTCACCAATGCGTTTTTTGGTGAGAAACCTTCTATTTCAAGGTTCTGTGCGGTTTCAGACAAGTACAATATGTATTTTTAGTGTTTCTGATGAAATCCCTCCTTTTAATGCGTTTTCTCACAGAAAATGAGTCTCTCGCCATGGGAAAATGGCTTTTTTGAAAAAGCATATTCTGGTCGAGAAATCGTGTTTTAAACAATAAAAACGACTCCCGGCCTTATTTAGTTCACATTTTTACTTTTGGTAACCTAGCCCGTATTCATAACGCACTAAACCTTTTTATCGCGTTAAACGCCTTTTCTCGACAAGAAAAGCACAATTTCATCAAAAACAAACAAAGCAAGAAAAATGAATCTATTCAACAAGTCTGCAACACATCCTTAAGAGTTACATGATTTCACCCAATGTCAATGTGTAATTTCTCCAGTTCTGATCGTTGTTTAGGTTGTTGGTAGCTTGGTCCAATGCCAAAACACAGCGAAATCTTTTTATGGCTTTAAACGCGTTTTCTCCTCGAGAAACATGATTTCACTAAAAACGTTATAGTTTAAACATGCCTGTTGTACATGTGTGCAAACACTCAGAGCCTTAAAATAGGGTTTTCACCAATGCGTTTTTTGGTGAGAAACCTTCTATTTCAAGGTTCTGTGCGTTTTCAGACAAGTACAATGTGTATTTTTAGTGTTTCTGATGAAATCCCTCCTTTTAATGCGTTTTCTCACAGAAAATGAGTCTCTCGCCATGGGAAAATGGCTTTTTTTGAAAAAGCATATTCTGGTCGAGAAATCGTGTTTTAAACAATAAAAACGACTCCCGGCCTTATTATTTAGTTCACATTTTTACTTTTGGTAACCTAGCCCGTATTCATAACGCACTAAACCTTTTTATCGCGTTAAACGCCTTTTCTCGACAAGAAAAGCACAATTTCATCAAAAACAAACAAAGCAAGAAAAATGAATCTATTCAACAAGTCTGCAACACATCCTTAAGAGTTACATGATTTCACCCAATGTCAATGTGTAATTTCTCCAGTTCTGATCGTTGTTTAGGTTGTTGGTAGCTTGGTCCAATGCCAAAACACAGCGAAATCTTTTTATGGCTTTAAACGCGTGTCCTCCTCGAGAGAAACATGATTTCACTAAAAACGTTATAGTTTAAACATGCCAGTTGTACATGTGTGCAAACACTCAGAGCCTTAAAATAGGGTTTTCACCAATGCGTTTTTTGTTGAGAAACCTTCTATTTCAAGGTTCTGTGCGGTTTCAGACAAGTACAATATGTATTTTTAGTGTTTCTGATGAAATCCCTCCTTTTAATGCGTTTTCTCACAGAAAATGAGTCTCTCGCCATGGGAAAATGGCTTTTTTGAAAAAGCATATTCTGGTCGAGAAATCGTGTTTTAAACAATAAAAACGACTCCCGGCCTTATTTAGTTCACATTTTTACTTTTGGTAACCTAGCCCGTATTCATAACGCACTAAACCTTTTTATCGCGTTAAACGCCTTTTCTCGACAAGAAAAGCACAATTTCATCAAAAACAAACAAAACAAGAAAAATGAATCTATTCAACAAGTCTGCAACACATCCTTAAGAGTTACATGATTTCACCCAATGTCAATGTGTAATTTCTCCAGTTCTGATCGTTGTTTAGGTTGTTGGTAGCTTGGTCCAATGCCAAAACACAGTGAAATCTTTTTATGGCTTTAAACGCGTGTCCTCCTCGAGAGAAACATGATTTCACTAAAAACGTTATAGTTTAAACATGCCTGTTGTACATGTGTGCAAACACTCAGAGCCTTAAAATAGGGTTTTCACCAATGCGTTTTTTGGTGAGAAACCTTCTATTTCAAGGTTCTGTGCGTTTTCAGACAAGTACAATGTGTATTTTTAGTGTTTCTGATGAAATCCCTCCTTTTAATGCATTTTCTCACAGAAAATGAGTCTCTCGCCATGGGAAAATGGCTTTTTTGAAAAAGCATATTCTGGTCGAGAAATCGTGTTTTAAACAATAAAAACGACTCCCGGCCTTATTTAGTTCACATTTTTACTTTTGGTAACCTAGCCCGTATTCATAACGCACTAAACCTTTTTATCGCGTTAAACGCCTTTTCTCGACAAGAAAAGCACAATTTCATCAAAAACAAACAAAACAAGAAAAATGAATCTATTCAACAAGTCTGCAACACATCCTTAAGAGTTACATGATTTCACCAAATGTCAATGTGTAATTTCTCCAGTTCTGATCGTTGTTTAGGTTGTTGGTAGCTTGGTCCAATGCCAAAACACAGTGAAATCTTTTTATGGCTTTAAACGCGTTTTCTCCTCGAGAAACATGATTTCACTAAAAACGTTATAGTTTAAACATGCCTGTTGTACATGTGTGCAAACACTCAGAGCCTTAAAATAGGGTTTTCACCAATGCGTTTTTTGGTGAGAAACCTTCTATTTCAAGGTTCTGTGCGTTTTCAGACAAGTACAATGTGTATTTTTAGTGTTTCTGAAGAAATCCCTCCTTTTAATGCATTTTCTCACAGAAAATGAGTCTCTCGCCATGGGAAAATGGCTTTTTTGAAAAAGCATATTCTGGTCGAGAAATCGTGTTTTAAACAATAAAAACGACTCCCGGCCTTATTTAGTTCACATTTTTACTTTTGGTAACCTAGCCCGTATTCATAACGCACTAAACCTTTTTATCGCGTTAAACGCCTTTTCTCGACAAGAAAAGCACAATTTCATCAAAAACAAACAAAACAAGAAAAATGAATCTATTCAACAGGTCTGCAACACATCCTAAGAGTTACATGATTTCACCCAATGTCAATGTGTAATTTCTCCAGTTCTGATCGTTGTTTAGGTTGTTGGTAGCTTGGTCCAATGCCAAAACACAGTGAAATATTTTTATGGCTTTAAACGCGTGTTCTCCTCGAGAGAAACATGATTTCACTAAAAACGTTATAGTTTAAACATGCCTGTTGTACATGTGTGCAAACACTCAGAGCCTTAAAATAGGGTTTTCACCAATGCGTTTTTTGGTGAGAAACCTTCTATTTCAAGGTTCTGTGCGTTTTCAGACAAGTACAATGTGTATTTTTAGTGTTTCTGATGAAATCCCTCCTTTTAATGCGTTTTCTCACAGAAAATGAGTCTCTCGCCATGGGAAAATGGCTTTTTTTGAAAAAGCATATTCTGGTCGAGAAATCGTGTTTTAAACAATAAAAACGACTCCCGGCCTTATTATTTAGTTCACATTTTTACTTTTGGTAAGCTAGCCCGTATTCATAACGCACTAAACCTTTTTATCGCGTTAAACGCCTTTTCTCGACAAGAAAAGCACAATTTCATCAAAAACAAACAAAGCAAGAAAAATGAATCTATTCAACAAGTCTGCAACACATCCTTAAGAGTTACATGATTTCACCCAATGTCAATGTGTAATTTCTCCAGTTCTGATCGTTGTTTAGGTTGTTGGTAGCTTGGTCCAATGCCAAAACACAGCGAAATCTTTTTATGGCTTTAAACGCGTGTCCTCCTCGAGAGAAACATGATTTCACTAAAAACGTTATAGTTTAAACATGCCAGTTGTACATGTGTGCAAACACTCAGAGCCTTAAAATAGGGTTTTCACCAATGCGTTTTTTGTTGAGAAACCTTCTATTTCAAGGTTCTGTGCGGTTTCAGACAAGTACAATATGTATTTTTAGTGTTTCTGATGAAATCCCTCCTTTTAATGCGTTTTCTCACAGAAAATGAGTCTCTCGCCATGGGAAAATGGCTTTTTTGAAAAAGCATATTCTGGTCGAGAAATCGTGTTTTAAACAATAAAAACGACTCCCGGCCTTATTTAGTTCACATTTTTACTTTTGGTAACCTAGCCCGTATTCATAACGCACTAAACCTTTTTATCGCGTTAAACGCCTTTTCTCGACAAGAAAAGCACAATTTCATCAAAAACAAACAAAACAAGAAAAATGAATCTATTCAACAAGTCTGCAACACATCCTTAAGAGTTACATGATTTCACCCAATGTCAATGTGTAATTTCTCCAGTTCTGATCGTTGTTTAGGTTGTTGGTAGCTTGGTCCAATGCCAAAACACAGTGAAATCTTTTTATGGCTTTAAACGCGTTTTCTCCTCGAGAAACATGATTTCACTAAAAACGTTATAGTTTAAACATGCCTGTTGTACATGTGTGCAAACACTCAGAGCCTTAAAATAGGGTTTTCACCAATGCGTTTTTTGGTGAGAAACCTTCTATTTCAAGGTTCTGTGCGTTTTCAGACAAGTACAATGTGTATTTTTAGTGTTTCTGATGAAATCCCTCCTTTTAATGCATTTTCTCACAGAAAATGAGTCTCTCGCCATGGGAAAATGGCTTTTTTGAAAAAGCATATTCTGGTCGAGAAATCGTGTTTTAAACAATAAAAACGACTCCCGGCCTTATTTAGTTCACATTTTTACTTTTGGTAACCTAGCCCGTATTCATAACGCACTAAACCTTTTTATCGCGTTAAACGCCTTTTCTCGACAAGAAAAGCACAATTTCATCAAAAACAAACAAAACAAGAAAAATGAATCTATTCAACAGGTCTGCAACACATCCTAAGAGTTACATGATTTCACCCAATGTCAATGTGTAATTTCTCCAGTTCTGATCGTTGTTTTTGGTTGTTGGTAGCTTGGTCCAATGCCAAAACACAGTGAAATATTTTTATGGCTTTAAACGCGTGTTCTCCTCGAGAGAAACATGATTTCACTAAAAACGTTATAGTTTAAACATGCCTGTTGTACATGTGTGCAAACACTCAGAGCCTTAAAATAGGGTTTTCACCAATGCGTTTTTTGGTGAGAAACCTTCTATTTCAAGGTTCTGTGCGTTTTCAGACAAGTACAATGTGTATTTTTAGTGTTTCTGATGAAATCCCTCCTTTTAATGCGTTTTCTCACAGAAAATGAGTCTCTCGCCATGGGAAAATGGCTTTTTTTGAAAAAGCATATTCTGGTCGAGAAATCGTGTTTTAAACAATAAAAACGACTCCCGGCCTTATTATTTAGTTTGTGGTGGACACGTATTGGGGACAGAATTCAACCCAGGAACTAAGGGTTAAGTCATGGTTGCCCTGGCAGGTTAACGCAGGGTTAAGTTATGGTTGTCCAGCCAGTTTTCTGATTATTCTTGCAACCTCCGCTCAGTCGAGCTGTGGTTTGGTTGCTCTCTGATTTACCGTGGATTAAAGAAAGTTGCCTACACGGCTAAAGTGTGAACCTACGGTCTTCTCCGTTCCTTCGGCTCTACACTGGTGACCCCGACGTCGGTTTTCGGATAAGTTTTCTGAAACCACACACATTATGGCTACGAACGCCGTTGCAATTAAACTGCCGGAGTTTTGGGAGTCTTCCGCGGCTACATGGTTCGCGCAGGCTGAGGCACAGTTCGCGCTCAGAGACATAACAGCAGACGAGACCAGGTACTACTACGTAGTGGCAGCGCTGGGGTGCGCTACGGCTTCCAGGATAAGCGGTTTCATAACCAACCCACCGGCCGATGGTAAATACGCCGCACTTAAACATCTCCTCCTTGAAACTTTTGAACTGTCAACAACGGAGAGAGCACGTCGCCTCTTCGCAATTCAGGGCTTGGGAGATGGCAAACCATCGGAGCTAATGAGCAGGATGTTAAACCTACTGGGTCAAGAAAAGCCATGTTTCCTGTTTATGGAGCTGTTTCTGCGCAACATGCCGCCCCACGTCCAGACTGCGCTCGCTAACTCCACCATCACTGATCCCCGTGAGCTGG
Organism: Lampris incognitus; assembly: GCF_029633865.1. Taxonomy (NCBI): domain Eukaryota; kingdom Metazoa; phylum Chordata; class Actinopteri; order Lampriformes; family Lampridae; genus Lampris; species Lampris incognitus. The sequence goes on from NW_026611122.1 coordinate 12,707, forward strand.
CAAAGGAGGCTGACCGATTCTTCGTCGCTACACAACGTTCCTCCCATGCCGGGGTGCTGGCTCCTACCTTCACTGGCCCCCCGCCGACATCGCGGGCGTGGCCCGACGGTGGCGCCACAGCATCAGACCGCTACAAGCCCTCTGGACTCTGTATGTACCACGCTCGATTTGGTGCGAAAGCTAAACGGTGCCGTTCCCCCTGCAACTACAGGCCGACGGGAAACGAGAGGGCCAACACTCAGTAGTGGCCATGAGTGTTGGCGATACGAGCAGGCTACTCTTCATCCTCGACACCATCTCCGGTCGGCGATTTCTTTGTGACACGGGCGCACAGAGAAGCGTGCTCCCTGCTACTGACGTCGACATCATGGGCGGGGAGCGGGGCCCCCAGTTGGCGACGGCTGACGGCAGCCCTATCCACACCTACGGCGTGCGGTCTGTAGAACTGTGTTTTGGTGGACAACGTTTCACGTGGGAGTTCGTCATGGCCAATGTAACGCTTCCCCTCCTCGGAGCTGATTTTTTGTGCGCTTACGGTTTGCTAGTGGACATTCAGAACAGCCGTCTGGTCGATGCCTTAACCTTCTCCTCCTTCGCATGTACGCGGAGGGAAGCGGCCTATGCAGGTCTAGCCAACTCTCTCTCAGAGGCAGACAAGTTCACCCGCCTCCTCGCTGAGTTCCCTGACCTCACCCAGCCTACCTTCTCTGCACCCACCGCTAAGCATGGGGTGGAGCATCACATTGCTACGAAGGGGCCCCCGGTCTACGCCAGAGCCAGGCGTCTCGACCCCGCCAAACTCGCCATTGCCAAGTCTGAGTTCGAGCACCTGGAACGCATGGGGATCATCCGCCGCTCTGACAGCCCGTGGGCGTCCCCACTCCACATCGTCGCTAAGCCTGATGGAGGTTGGCGCCCATGCGGGGACTACCGCCGACTAAATGACGCCACCACGCCCGACCGCTATCCTGTCCCGCATATCCAGGACTTTTCTGCAAACCTGTCTGGCAAATGCGTCTTCTCAAAAGTCGACCTGGTCCGTGGTTATCATCAAGTTCCCGTGCACCCCTCAGACATCCCCAAGACAGCGGTGACTACCCCATTCAGCCTATTTGAATTCCTACGAATGCCATTTGGACTCAAAAACGCGGCCCAGTCCTTTCAGCGGCTGATGGATTCAGTGCTCCGTGGCCTTCCTTTCCTCTTCGTCTATTTGGACGACATACTCATCGCCAGCGCCTCCAAGGAAGAACACCTGTCCCATCTTCATGCCCTCTTCACACGCCTCAGCCAGCATGGGCTGATCGTCAACCCGGCGAAGTGCCGGTTCGGGCTGACAGCCATTGATTTCCTCGGGCATCGCATCACTGGGGACGGGGCAGTCCCCCTGCCCTCAAAGGTGGAAGCGGTGGCGGCCTTTCCGCGCCCCCAAACAGCTCGTGCGCTCAGGGAGTTCATCGGGATGGTGACATTCTACCACCGCTTCATTCCCCGAGCCGCCTTTATCATCCGGCCACTGTACGAGGCGCTGAAAGGCATGTCCCCCAACCAGGCGGTCGACTGGACAGCAGAGCGGGACCGTGCGTTCACCGAGACTAAAGCTGCGCTCTCCCAGGCTACCCTGCTAGCGCATCCTTCACCTACAGCGCCTATTTCCATAACCACGGATGCATCGGACTATGCTGTTGGTGCGGTTCACGAACAGTGGGTGGGGGGGGCTTGGCAGCCTTTGGCCTTTTTCAGTCGCCAGCTTACACCCCGAGAGCGCAAGTATAGTACTTTTGACAGGGAACTCCTCGGTCTCTGGCTCGCTGTCCGGCATTTCCGTTTCCTGCTAGAGGGCCGCGAGTTTACTGCGTACGTGGACCACAAGCCCCTCACGTTTGCCATGTCCAAGACGGCCGAGCCATGGTCCGCTCGCCAGCAGCGACAACTCTCCTACATTTCGGAATTCACTACCGACATCCAGCACGTCGCTGGTAAGTCTAACCAGGTAGCTGACTGCCTCTCTAGGGCAGTGATTGGAGCGGTCCACCTAGGCCTTGACTATGCACAGATGGCCGTTGACCAGGCCACGGACCCGAGCATCCTCCGTCTCCGGGCCTCCGACACGGGGCTCCGCCTGCAGGACGTTCCTTTCAGCGACACAGGTGCTACCCTCCTGTGTGACGTCTCCACAGGACAGCCCAGGCCCATCGTCCCGCACAGCTGGAGACGCCCCGTATTTGAAGCTGTGCACGGCCTCTCTCATCCAGGCGGTAAGCCATCCGTGCGCCTGACCTCTGCTAAGTTTGTGTGGGAGGGACTTAAGAGAGACGTGAAAGCGTGGGCCGACTCGTGTGTTGCCTGTCAGCGGGCTAAGATACACCGCCACATTAAGGCGCCCCTGGAACGCTTCGCAGTGCCGGAGAGACGATTTGACCATGTCCACGTCGACCTGGTTGGTCCCCTACCCCCCTCCCATGGGTTCACCTACCTCTTCACTGTGGTGGACAGGACTACGCGCTGGCCTGAAGCTGTTCCCCTGGCATCCACGACGTCTGCTGATGTGGCCCGGGCTTTTATTGGGTCGTGGGTCTCACGTTTCGGTACGCCTTCCGACCTTTCATCTGACCGCGGGCCACAGTTTACCTCAGAGCTATGGAATGCTGTGGGTGAGGCTCTGGGCGTCAAGCTTCATCGCACTACCGCCTACCACCCTCAGGCGAACGGCCTATGTGAGCGCTTCCACCGGTCCATGAAGGCTGCGCTTCGGGCTACTCTCAAGGACTGCAACTGGGTCGACAAGCTCCCATGGGTCATGCTGGGCCTGCGGACCGCCCCGAAGGAAGACCTACAAGCCTCCTCTGCGGAGCTGGTGTACGGCACGCCGCTGCGAGTCCCAGGCGATTTCATGCCCAATGCAACGCGTCCCTGGTCAGCTGTGGACCAACGAGCCTCCTTGCTGGACGGGGTCAGAGCTTTCACACCCGTCCCTACCGCCCAACACGGCGCTCCGGTGTCCCAGGTGCCCCCAGGTCTGCAGTCAGCGGACTACGTGTTCATCCGTCACGACGCACACCGCCCCCCTCTGCAACCCCCTTATGACGGCCCCTTCCGCGTCCTGGAACGGGGAACTAAGCACCTGGTGGTGGATTTTGGGGGCACGGCCGAGCATGTTTCAGTGGACCGAGTTAAACCCGCACACCTGGACTTGACGCAGCCGTTGGAGTTAGCCCAACCTCCTCGTCGCGGTCGTCCCCCGGCTCCGCCTCCTCCCCCCGTGGAGGCCCGAGCTGCCTCTTCTGCTCCTCAGGCCGACCTCCACAGGCCCGCGTCAATGCCTCCCAGAGACACTCCGGCCCCTGTTATCCGGAGCCGCCGCGGACAGCCTGTTGTCCCCCCGCGCCTGCCTGACTTCGATTACTAGGGCGAATTCTGGGGGGGCTCATGTGGTGGACACGTATTGGGGACAGAATTCAACCCAGGAACTAAGGGTTAAGTCATGGTTGCCCTGGCAGGTTAACGCAGGGTTAAGTTATGGTTGTCCAGCCAGTTTTCTGATTATTCTTGCAACCTCCGCTCAGTCGAGCTGTGGTTTGGTTGCTCTCTGATTTACCGTGGATTAAAGAAAGTTGCCTACACGGCTAAAGTGTGAACCTACGGTCTTCTCCGTTCCTTCGGCTCTACAAGTTCACATTTTTACTTTTGGTAACCTAGCCCGTATTCATAACGCACTAAACCTTTTTTATCGCGTTAAACGCCTTTTCTCGACAAGAAAAGCACAATTTCATCAAAAACAAACAAAGCAAGAAAAATGAATCTATTCAACAAGTCTGCAACACATCCTTAAGAGTTACATGATTTCACCCAATGTCAATGTGTAATTTCTCCAGTTCTGATCGTTGTTTAGGTTGTTGGTAGCTTGGTCCAATGCCAAAACACAGCGAAATCTTTTTATGGCTTTAAACGCGTTTTCTCCTCGAGAAACATGATTTCACTAAAAACGTTATAGTTTAAACATGCCTGTTGTACATGTGTGCAAACACTCAGAGCCTTAAAATAGGGTTTTCACCAATGCGTTTTTTGGTGAGAAACCTTCTATTTCAAGGTTCTGTGCGTTTTCAGACAAGTACAATGTGTATTTTTAGTGTTTCTGATGAAATCCCTCCTTTTAATGCGTTTTCTCACAGAAAATGAGTCTCTCGCCATGGGAAAATGGCTTTTTTTGAAAAAGCATATTCTGGTCGAGAAATCGTGTTTTAAACAATAAAAACGACTCCCGGCCTTATTATTTAGTTCACATTTTTACTTTTGGTAACCTAGCCCGTATTCATAACGCACTAAACCTTTTTATCGCGTTAAACGCCTTTTCTCGACAAGAAAAGCACAATTTCATCAAAAACAAACAAAACAAGAAAAATGAATCTATTCAACAAGTCTGCAACACATCCTTAAGAGTTACATGATTTCACCCAATGTCAATGTGTAATTTCTCCAGTTCTGATCGTTGTTTAGGTTGTTGGTAGCTTGGTCCAATGCCAAAACACAGTGAAATCTTTTTATGGCTTTAAACGCGTGTTCTCCTCGAGAGAAACATGATTTCACTAAAAACGTTATAGTTTAAACATGCCTGTTGTACATGTGTGCAAACACTCAGAGCCTTAAAATAGGGTTTTCACCAATGTGTTTTTTGGTGAGAAACCTTCTATTTCAAGGTTCTGTGCGGTTTCAGACAAGTACAATGTGTATTTTTAGTGTTTCTGATGAAATATCTCCTTTTAATGCATTTTCTCACGGAAAATGAGTCTCTCGCCATGGGAAAATGGCTTTTTTGAAAAAGCATATTCTGGTCGAGAAATCGTGTTTTAAACAATAAAAACGACTCCCGGCCTTATTATTTAGTTCACATTTTTACTTTTGGTAAGCTAGCCCGTATTCATAACGCACTAAACCTTTTTATCGCGTTAAACGCCTTTTCTCGACAAGAAAAGCACAATTTCATCAAAAACAAACAAAACAAGAAAAATGAATCTATTCAACAAGTCTGCAACACATCCTTAAGAGTTACATGATTTCACCCAATGTCAATGTGTAATTTCTCCAGTTCTGATCGTTGTTTAGGTTGTTGGTAGCTTGGTCCAATGCCAAAACACAGTGAAATCTTTTTATGGCTTTAAACGCGTGTCCTCCTCGAGAGAAACATGATTTCACTAAAACGTTATAGTTTAAACATGCCAGTTGTACATGTGTGCAAACACTCAGAGCCTTAAAATAGGGTTTTCACCAATGCGTTTTTTGGTGAGAAACCTTCTATTTCAAGGTTCTGTGCGTTTTCAGACAAGTACAATGTGTATTTTTAGTGTTTCTGATGAAATCCCTCCTTTTAATGCGTTTTCTCACAGAAAATGAGTCTCTCGCCATGGGAAAATGGCTTTTTTTGAAAAAGCATATTCTGGTCGAGAAACCGTGTTTTAAACAATAAAAACGACTCCCGGCCTTATTTAGTTCACATTTTTACTTTTGGTAACCTAGCCCGTATTCATAACGCACTAAACCTTTTTATCGCGTTAAACGCCTTTTCTCGACAAGAAAAGCACAATTTCATCAAAAACAAACAAAACAAGAAAAATGAATCTATTCAACAAGTCTGCAACACATCCTTAAGAGTTACATGATTTCACCCAATGTCAATGTGTAATTTCTCCAGTTCTGATCATTGTTTAGGTTGTTGGTAGCTTGGTCCAATGCCAAAACACAGTGAAATCTTTTTATGGCTTTAAACGCGTGTCCTCCTCGAGAGAAACATGATTTCAATAAAAACGTTATAGTTTAAACATGCCTGTTGTACATGTGTGCAAACACTCAGAGCCTTAAAATAGGGTTTTCACCAATGCGTTTTTTGGTGAGAAACCTTCTATTTCAAGGTTCTGTGCGTTTTCAGACAAGTACAATGTGTATTTTTAGTGTTTCTGATGAAATCCCTCCTTTTAATGCGTTTTCTCACAGAAAATGAGTCTCTCGCCATGGGAAAATGGCTTTTTTTGAAAAAGCATAGTCTGGTCGAGAAATCGTGTTTTAAACAATAAAAACGACTCCCGGCCTTATTATTTAGTTCACATTTTTACTTTTGGTAACCTAGCCCGTATTCATAACGCACTAAACCTTTTTATCGCGTTAAACGCCTTTTCTCGACAAGAAAAGCACAATTTCATCAAAAACAAACAAAACAAGAAAAATGAATCTATTCAACAAGTCTGCAACACATCCTTAAGAGTTACATGATTTCACCCAATGTCAATGTGTAATTTCTCCAGTTCTGATCGTTGTTTAGGTTGTTGGTAGCTTGGTCCAATGCCAAAACACAGTGAAATCTTTTTATGGCTTTAAACGCGTGTTCTCCTCGAGAGAAACATGATTTCACTAAAAACGTTATAGTTTAAACATGCCTGTTGTACATGTGTGCAAAAACTCAGAGCCTTAAAATAGGGTTTTCACCAATGTGTTTTTTGGTGAGAAACCTTCTATTTCAAGGTTCTGTGCGGTTTCAGACAAGTACAATGTGTATTTTTAGTGTTTCTGATGAAATCCCTCCTTTTAATGCGTTTTCTCACAGAAAATGAGTCTCTCGCCATGGGAAAATGGCTTTTTTTGAAAAAGCATATTCTGGTCGAGAAATCGTGTTTTAAACAATAAAAACGACTCCCGGCCTTATTATTTAGTTCACATTTTTACTTTTGGTAACCTAGCCCGTATTCATAACGCACTAAACCTTTTTATCGCGTTAAACATCTTTTCTCGACAAGAAAAGCACAATTTCATCAAAAACAAACAAAGCAAGAAAAATGAATCTATTCAACAAGACTGCAACACATCCTTAAGAGTTACATGATTTCCCCCAATGTCAATGTGTAATTTCTCCAGTTCTGATCGTTGTTTAGGTTGTTGGTAGCTTGGTCCAATGCCAAAACACAGCGAAATCTTTTTATGGCTTTAAACGCGTTTTCTTCTCGAGAAACATGATTTCACTAAAAACGTTATAGTTTAAACATGCCTGTTGTACATGTGTGCAAACACTCAGAGCCTTAAAATGGGGTTTTCACCAATGCGTTTTTTGGTGAGAAACCTTCTATTTCAAGGTTCTGTGCGTTTTCAGACAAGTACAATGTGTATTTTTAGTGTTTCTGATGAAATCCCTCCTTTTAATGCATTTTCTCACAGAAAATGAGTCTCTCGCCATGGGAAAATGGCTTTTTTGAAAAAGCATATTCTGGTCAAGAAATCGTGTTTTAAACAATAAAAACGACTCCCGGCCTTATTTAGTTCACATTTTTACTTTTGGTAACCTAGCCCGTATTCATAACGCACTAAACCTTTTTATCGCGTTAAACGCCTTTTCTCGACAAGAAAAGCACAATTTCATCAAAAACAAACAAAACAAGAAAAATGAATCTATTCAACAAGTCTGCAACACATCCGTAAGAGTTACATGATTTCACCCAATGTCAATGTGTAATTTCTCCAGTTCTGATCGTTGTTTAGGTTGTTGGTAGCTTGGTCCAATGCCAAAACACAGTGAAATCTTTTTATGGCTTTAAACGCGTTTTCTCCTCGAGAAACATGATTTCACTAAAAACGTTATAGTTTAAACATGCCTGTTGTACATGTGTGTAAACACTCAGAGCCTTAAAATAGGGTTTTCACCAATGTGTTTTTTGGTGAGAAACCTTCTATTTCAAGGTTCTGTGCGGTTTCAGACAAGTACAATATGTATTTTTAGTGTTTCTGATGAAATCCCTCCTTTTAATGCATTTTCTCACAGAAAATGAGTCTCTCGCCATGGGAAAATGGCTTTTTTGAAAAAGCATATTCTGGTCGAGAAATCGTGTTTTAAACAATAAAAACGACTCCCGGCCTTATTTAGTTCACATTTTTACTTTTGGTAACCTAGCCCGTATTCATAACGCACTAAACCTTTTTATCGCGTTAAACGCCTTTTCTCGACAAGAAAAGCACAATTTCATCAAAAACAAACAAAACAAGAAAAATGAATCTATTCAACAAGTCTGCAACACATCCTTAAGAGTTACATGATTTCAACCAATGTCAATGTGTAATTTCTCCAGTTCTGATCATTGTTTAGGTTGTTGGTAGCTTGGTCCAATGCCAAAACACAGTGAAATATTTTTATGGCTTTAAACGCGTGTCCTCCTCGAGAGAAACATGATTTCAATAAAAACGTTATAGTTTAAACATGCCTGTTGTACATGTGTGCAAACACTCAGAGCCTTAAAATAGGGTTTTCACCAATGCGTTTTTTGGTGAGAAACCTTCTATTTCAAGGTTCTGTGCGTTTTCAGACAAGTACAATGTGTATTTTTAGTGTTTCTGATGAAATCCCTCCTTTTAATGCGTTTTCTCACAGAAAATGAGTCTCTCGCCATGGGAAAATGGCTTTTTTTGAAAAAGCATATTCTGGTCGAGAAATCGTGTTTTAAACAATAAAAACGACTCCCGGCCTTATTATTTAGTTCACATTTTTACTTTTGGTAACCTAGCCCGTATTCATAACGCACTAACCCTTTTTATCGCGTTAAACGCCTTTTCTCGACAAGAAAAGCACAATTTCATCAAAAACAAACAAAACAAGAAAAATGAATCTATTCAACAAGTCTGCAACACATCCTTAAGAGTTACATGATTTCACCCAATGTCAATGTGTAATTTCTCCAGTTCTGATCGTTGTTTAGGTTGTTGGTAGCTTGGTCCAATGCCAAAACACAGTGAAATCTTTTTATGGCTTTAAACGCGTGTTCTCCTCGAGAGAAACATGATTTCACTAAAAACGTTATAGTTTAAACATGCCTGTTGTACATGTGTGCAAACACTCAGAGCCTTAAAATAGGGTTTTCACACCAATGTGTTTTTTGGTGAGAAACCTTCTATTTCAAGGTTCTGTGCGGTTTCAGACAAGTACAATGTGTATTTTTAGTGTTTCTGATGAAATAACTCCTTTTAATGCATTTTCTCACGGAAAATGAGTCTCTCGCCATGGGAAAATGGCTTTTTTGAAAAAGCATATTCTGGTCGAGAAATCGTGTTTTAAACAATAAAAACGACTCCCGGCCTTATTTAGTTCACATTTGTACTTTTGGTAAGCTAGCCCGTATTCATAACGCACTAAACCTTTTTATCGCGTTAAACGCCTTTTCTCGACAAGAAAAGCACAATTTCATCAAAAACAAACAAAACAAGAAAAATGAATCTATTCAACAAGTCTGCAACACATCCTTAAGAGTTACATGATTTCACCCAATGTCAATGTGTAATTTCTCCAGTTCTGATCGTTGTTTAGGTTGTTGGTAGCTTGGTCCAATGCCAAAACACAGTGAAATCTTTTTATGGCTTTAAACGCGTGTCCTCCTCGAGAGAAACATGATTTCACTAAAACGTTATAGTTTAAACATGCCAGTTGTACATGTGTGCAAACACTCAGAGCCTTAAAATAGGGTTTTCACCAATGCGATTTTTGGTGAGAAACCTTCTATTTCAAGGTTCTGTGCGTTTTCAGACAAGTACAATGTGTATTTTTAGTGTTTCTGATGAAATCCCTCCTTTTAATGCGTTTTCTCACAGAAAATGAGTCTCTCGCCATGGGAAAATGGCTTTTTTTGAAAAAGCATAGTCTGGTCGAGAAATCGTGTTTTAAACAATAAAAACGACTCCCGGCCTTATTTAGTTCCCCTTTTTTACTTTTGGTAACCTAGCCCGTATTCATAACGCACTAAACCTTTTTATCGCGTTAAACGCCTTTTCTCGACAAGAAAAGCACAATTTCATCAAAAACAAACAAAACAATAAAAATGAATCTATTCAACAGGTCTGCAACACATCCTTAAGAGTTACATGATTTCACCCAATGTCAATGTGTAATTTCTCCAGTTCTGATCGTTGTTTTTGGTTGTTGGTAGCTTGGTCCAATGCCAAAACACAGTGAAATATTTGTATGGCTTTAAACGCGTGTTCTCCTCGAGAGAAACATGATTTCACTAAAAACGTTATAGTTTAAACATGCCTGTTGTACATGTGTGCAAACACTCAGAGCCTTAAAATAGGGTTTTCACCAATGTGTTTTTTGGTGAGAAACCTTCTATTTCAAGGTTGTGTGCGGTTTCAGACAAGTACAATGTGTATTTTTAGTGTTTCTGATGAAATCCCTCCTTTTAATGCGTTTTCTCACAGAAAATGAGTCTCTCGCCATGGGAAAATGGCTTTTTTGAAAAAGCATATTCTGGTCAAGAAATCGTGTTTTAAACAATAAAAACGACTCCCGGCCTTATTTAGTTCACATTTTTACTTTTGGTAACCTAGCCCGTATTCATAACGCACTAAACCTTTTTATCGCGTTAAACGCCTTTTCTCGACAAGAAAAGCACAATTTCATCAAAAACAAACAAAACAAGAAAAATGAATCTATTCAACAAGTCTGCAACACATCCTTAAGAGTTACATGATTTCACCCAATGTCAATGTGTAATTTCTCCAGTTCTGATCGTTGTTTAGGTTGTTGGTAGCTTGGTCCAATGCCAAAACACAGTGAAATCTTTTTATGGCTTTAAACGCGTGTCCTCCTCGAGAGAAACATGATTTCAATAAAAACGTTATAGTTTAAACATGCCTGTTGTACATGTGTGCAAACACTCAGAGCCTTAAAATAGGGTTTTCACCAATGCGTTTTTTGGTGAGAAACCTTCTATTTCAAGGTTCTATGCGGTTTCAGACAAGTACAAAGTGTATTTTTAGTGTTTCTGATGAAATCCCTCCTTTTAATGCGTTTTCTCACAGAAAATGAGTCTCTCGCCATGGGAAAATGGCTTTTTTTGAAAAAGCATATTCTGGTCGAGAAATCGTGTTTTAAACAATAAAAACGACTCCCGGCCTTATTATTTAGTTCACATTTTTACTTTTGGTAACCTAGCCCGTATTCATAACGCACTAAACCTTTTTATCGCGTTACACGCCTTTTCTCGACAAGAAAAGCACAATTTCATCAAAAACAAACAAAACAAGAAAAATGAATCTATTCAACAAGTCTGCAACACATCCTTAAGAGTTACATGATTTCACCCAATGTCAATGTGTAATTTCTCCAGTTCTGATCGTTGTTTAGGTTGTTGGTAGCTTGGTCCAATGCCAAAACACAGTGAAATCTTTTTATGGCTTTAAACGCGTGTTCTCCTCGAGAGAAACATGATTTCACTAAAAACGTTATAGTTTAAACATGCCTGTTGTACATGTGTGCAAACACTCAGAGCCTTAAAATAGGGTTTTCACCAATGTGTTTTTTGGTGAGAAACCTTCTATTTCAAGGTTCTGTGCGGTTTCAGACAAGTACAATGTGTATTTTTAGTGTTTCTGATGAAATATCTCCTTTTAATGCATTTTCTCACGGAAAATGAGTCTCTCGCCATGGGAAAATGGCTTTTTTGAAAAAGCATATTCTGGTCGAGAAATCGTGTTTTAAACAATAAAAACGACTCCCGGCCTTATTTAGTTCACATTTTTACTTTTGGTAACCTAGCCCGTATTCATAACGCACTAAACCTTTTTATCGCGTTAAACGCCTTTTCTCGACAAGAAAAGCACAATTTCATCAAAAACAAACAAAACAAGAAAAATGAATCTATTCAACAGGTCTGCAACACATCCTAAGAGTTACATGATTTCACCCAATGTCAATGTGTAATTTCTCCAGTTCTGATCGTTGTTTTTGGTTGTTGGTAGCTTGGTCCAATGCCAAAACACAGTGAAATATTTTTATGGCTTTAAACGCGTGTTCTCCTCGAGAAACATGATTTCACTAAAAACGTTTTAGTTTAAACATGCCAGTTGTACATGTGTGCAAACACTCGGAGCCTTAAAATAGGGTTTTCACCAATGCGTTTTTTGGTGAGAAACCTTCTATTTCAAGGTTCTGTGCGTTTTCAGACAAGTACAATGTGTATTTTTAGTGTTTCTGATGAAATCCCTCCTTTTAATGCGTTTTCTCACAGAAAATGAGTCTCTCGCCATGGGAAAATGGCTTTTTTTGAAAAAGCATATTCTGGTCGAGAAATCGTGTTTTAAACAATAAAAACGACTCCCGGCCTTATTATTTAGTTCACATTTTTACTTTTGGTAACCTAGCCCGTATTCATAACGCACTAAACCTTTTTATCGCGTTAAACGCCTTTTCTCGACAAGAAAAGCACAATTTCATCAAAAACAAACAAAACAAGAAAAATGAATCTATTCAACAAGTCTGCAACACATCCTTAAGAGTTACATGATTTCACCCAATGTCAATGTGTAATTTCTCCAGTTCTGATCGTTGTTTAGGTTGTTGGTAGCTTGGTCCAATGCCAAAACACAGTGAAATATTTTTATGGCTTTAAACGCGTGTTCTCCTCGAGAGAAACATGATTTCACTAAAAACGTTATAGTTTAAACATGCCTGTTGTACATGTGTGCAAACACTCAGAGCCTTAAAATAGGGTTTTCACCAATGTGTTTTTTGGTGAGAAACCTTCTATTTCAAGGTTCTGTGCGGTTTCAGACAAGTACAATGTGTATTTTTAGTGTTTCTGATGAAATATCTCCTTTTAATGCATTTTCTCACGGAAAATGAGTCTCTCGCCATGGGAAAATGGCTTTTTTGAAAAAGCATATTCTGGTCGAGAAATCGTGTTTTAAACAATAAAAACGACTCCCGGCCTTATTTAGTTCACATTTTTACTTTTGGTAACCTAGCCCGTATTCATAACGCACTAAACCTTTTTATCGCGTTAAACGCCTTTTCTCGACAAGAAAAGCACAATTTCATCAAAAACAAACAAAACAAGAAAAATGAATCTATTCAACAAGTCTGCAACACATCCTTAAGAGTTACATGATTTCACCCAATGTCAATGTGTAATTTCTCCAGTTCTGATCGTTGTTTAGGTTGTTGGTAGCTTGGTCCAATGCCAAAACACAGTGAAATCTTTTTATGGCTTTAAACGCGTGTCCTCCTCGAGAGAAACATGATTTCACTAAAACGTTATAGTTTAAACATGCCAGTTGTACATGTGTGCAAACACTCAGAGCCTTAAAATAGGGTTTTCACCAATGCGTTTTTTGGTGAGAAACCTTCTATTTCAAGGTTCTGTGCGTTTTCAGACAAGTACAATGTGTATTTTTAGTGTTTCTGATGAAATCCCTCCTTTTAATGCGTTTTCTCACAGAAAATGAGTCTCTCGCCATGGGAAAATGGCTTTTTTTGAAAAAGCATATTCTGGTCGAGAAACCGTGTTTTAAACAATAAAAACGAGTCCCGGCCTTATTTAGTTCACATTTTTACTTTTGGTAACCTAGCCCGTATTCATAACGCACTAAACCTTTTTATCGCGTTAAACGCTTTTTCTCGACAAGAAAAGCACAATTTCATCAAAAACAAACAAAACAAGAAAAATGAATCTATTCAACAAGTCTGCAACACATCCTTAAGAGTTACATGATTTCACCCAATGTCAATGTGTAATTTCTCCAGTTCTGATCATTGTTTAGGTTGTTGGTAGCTTGGTCCAATGCCAAAACACAGTGAAATCTTTTTATGGCTTTAAACGCGTGTCCTCCTCGAGAGAAACATGATTTCAATAAAAACGTTATAGTTTAAACATGCCTGTTGTACATGTGTGCAAACACTCAGAGCCTTAAAATAGGGTTTTCACCAATGCGTTTTTTGGTGAGAAACCTTCTATTTCAAGGTTCTGTGCGTTTTCAGACAAGTACAATGTGTATTTTTAGTGTTTCTGATGAAATCCCTCCTTTTAATGCGTTTTCTCACAGAAAATGAGTCTCTCGCCATGGGAAAATGGCTTTTTTTGAAAAAGCATAGTCTGGTCGAGAAATCGTGTTTTAAACAATAAAAACGACTCCCGGCCTTATTATTTAGTTCACATTTTTACTTTTGGTAACCTAGCCCGTATTCATAACGCACTAAACCTTTTTATCGCGTTAAACGCCTTTTCTCGACAAGAAAAGCACAATTTCATCAAAAACAAACAAAACAAGAAAAATGAATCTATTCAACAAGTCTGCAACACATCCTTAAGAGTTACATGATTTCACCCAATGTCAATGTGTAATTTCTCCAGTTCTGATCGTTGTTTAGGTTGTTGGTAGCTTGGTCCAATGCCAAAACACAGTGAAATCTTTTTATGGCTTTAAACGCGTGTTCTCCTCGAGAGAAACATGATTTCACTAAAAACGTTATAGTTTAAACATGCCTGTTGTACATGTGTGCAAAAACTCAGAGCCTTAAAATAGGGTTTTCACCAATGTGTTTTTTGGTGAGAAACCTTCTATTTCAAGGTTCTGTGCGGTTTCAGACAAGTACAATGTGTATTTTTAGTGTTTCTGATGAAATCCCTCCTTTTAATGCGTTTTCTCACAGAAAATGAGTCTCTCGCCATGGGAAAATGGCTTTTTTTGAAAAAGCATATTCTGGTCGAGAAATCGTGTTTTAAACAATAAAAACGACTCCCGGCCTTATTATTTAGTTCACATTTTTACTTTTGGTAACCTAGCCCGTATTCATAACGCACTAAACCTTTTTATCGCGTTAAACATCTTTTCTCGACAAGAAAAGCACAATTTCATCAAAAACAAACAAAGCAAGAAAAATGAATCTATTCAACAAGACTGCAACACATCCTTAAGAGTTACATGATTTCACCCAATGTCAATGTGTAATTTCTCCAGTTCTGATCGTTGTTTAGGTTGTTGGTAGCTTGGTCCAATGCCAAAACACAGCGAAATCTTTTTATGGCTTTAAACGCGTTTTCTTCTCGAGAAACATGATTTCACTAAAAACGTTATAGTTTAAACATGCCTGTTGTACATGTGTGCAAACACTCAGAGCCTTAAAATGGGGTTTTCACCAATGCGTTTTTTGGTGAGAAACCTTCTATTTCAAGGTTCTGTGCGTTTTCAGACAAGTACAATGTGTATTTTTAGTGTTTCTGATGAAATCCCTCCTTTTAATGCATTTTCTCACAGAAAATGAGTCTCTCGCCATGGGAAAATGGCTTTTTTGAAAAAGCATATTCTGGTCAAGAAATCGTGTTTTAAACAATAAAAACGACTCCCGGCCTTATTTAGTTCACATTTTTACTTTTGGTAACCTAGCCCGTATTCATAACGCACTAAACCTTTTTATCGCGTTAAACGCCTTTTCTCGACAAGAAAAGCACAATTTCATCAAAAACAAACAAAACAAGAAAAATGAATCTATTCAACAGGTCTGCAACACATCCTAAGAGTTACATGATTTCACCCAATGTCAATGTGTAATTTCTCCAGTTCTGATCGTTGTTTTTGGTTGTTGGTAGCTTGGTCCAATGCCAAAACACAGTGAAATATTTTTATGGCTTTAAACGCGTGTTCTCCTCGAGAAACATGATTTCACTAAAAACGTTATAGTTTAAACATGCCTGTTGTACATGTGTGCAAACACTCAGAGCCTTAAAATAGGGTTTTCACCAATGCGTTTTTTGGTGAGAAACCTTCTATTTCAAGGTTCTGTGCGTTTTCAGACAAGTACAATGTGTATTTTTAGTGTTTCTGATGAAATCCCTCCTTTTAATGCGTTTTCTCACAGAAAATGAGTCTCTCGCCATGGGAAAATGGCTTTTTTTGAAAAAGCATATTCTGGTCAAGAAATCGTGTTTTAAACAATAAAAACGACTCCCGGCCTTATTATTTAGTTCACATTTTTACTTTTGGTAACCTAGCCCGTATTCATAACGCACTAAACCTTTTTATCGCGTTAAACGCCTTTTCTCGACAAGAAAAGCACAATTTTATCAAAAACAAACAAAACAAGAAAAATGAATCTATTCAACAGGTCTGCAACACATCCTAAGAGTTACATGATTTCACCCAATGTCAATGTGTAATTTCTCCAGTTCTGATCGTTGTTTTTGGTTGTTGGTAGCTTGGTCCAATGCCAAAACACAGTGAAATCTTTTTATGGCTTTAAACGCGTGTTCTCCTCGAGAGAAACATGATTTCACTAAAAACGTTATAGTTTAAACATGCCTGTTGTACATGTGTGCAAACACTCAGAGCCTTAAAATAAGGTTTTCACCAATGCGTTTTTTGGTGAGAAACCTTCTATTTCAAGGTTCTGTGCGTTTTCAGACAAGTACAATGTGTATTTTTAGTGTTTCTGATGAAATCCCTCCTTTTAATGCATTTTCTCACAGAAAATGAGTCTCTCGCCATGGGAAAATGGCTTTTTTGAAAAAGCATATTCTGGTCAAGAAATCGTGTTTTAAACAATAAAAACGACTCCCGGCCTTATTTAGTTCACATTTTTACTTTTGGTAACCTAGCCCGTATTCATAACGCACTAAACCTTTTTATCGCGTTAAACGCCTTTTCTCGACAAGAAAAGCACAATTTCATCAAAAACAAACAAAACAAGAAAAATGAATCTATTCAACAGGTCTGCAACACTTCCTAAGAGTTACATGATTTCACCCAATGTCAATGTGTAATTTCTCCAGTTCTGATCGTTGTTTTCGGTTGTTGGTAGCTTGGTCCAATGCCAAAACACAGTGAAATATTTTTATGGCTTTAAACGCGTGTTCTCCTCGAGAGAAACATGATTTCACTAAAAACGTTATAGTTTAAACATGCCTGTTGTACATGTGTGCAAACACTCAGAGCCTTAAAATAAGGTTTTCACCAATGCGTTTTTTGGTGAGAAACCTTCTATTTCAAGGTTCTGTGCGTTTTCAGACAAGTACAATGTGTATTTTTAGTGTTTCTGATGAAATCCCTCCTTTTAATGCGTTTTCTCACAGAAAATGAGTCTCTCGCCATGGGAAAATGGCTTTTTTTGAAAAAGCATATTCTGGTCAAGAAATCGTGTTTTAAACAATAAAAACGACTCCCGGCCTTATTATTTAGTTCACATTTTTACTTTTGGTAACCTAGCCCGTATTCATAACGCACTAAACCTTTTTATCGCGTTAAACGCCTTTTCTCGACAAGAAAAGCACAATTTCATCAAAAACAAACAAAGCAAGAAAAATGAATCTATTCAACAAGTCTGCAACACATCCTTAACAGTTACATGATTTCACCCAATGTCAATGTGTAATTTCTCCAGTTCTGATCGTTGTTTAGGTTGTTGGTAGCTTGGTCCAATGCCAAAACACAGCGAAATCTTTTTATGGCTTTAAACGCGTGTCCTCCTCGAGAAACATGATTTCACTAAAAACGTTATAGTTTAAACATGCCTGTTGTACATGTGTGCAAACACTCAGAGCCTTAAAATAGGGTTTTCACCAATGCGTTTTTTGGTGAGAAACCTTCTATTTCAAGGTTCTGTGCGTTTTCAGACAAGTACAATGTGTATTTTTAGTGTTTCTGATGAAATCCCTCCTTTTAATGCGTTTTCTCACAGAAAATGAGTCTCTCGCCATGGGAAAATGGCTTTTTTTGAAAAAGCATAGTCTGGTCGAGAAATCGTGTTTTAAACAATAAAAACGACTCCCGGCCTTATTATTTAGTTCACATTTTTACTTTTGGTAACCTAGCCCGTATTCATAACGCACTAAACCTTTTTATCGCGTTAAACGCCTTTTCTCGACAAGAAAAGCACAATTTCATCAAAAACAAACAAAACAAGAAAAATGAATCTATTCAACAAGTCTGCAACACATCCTTAAGAGTTACATGATTTCACCCAATGTCAATGTGTAATTTCTCCAGTTCTGATCGTTGTTTAGGTTGTTGGTAGCTTGGTCCAATGCCAAAACACAGTGAAATCTTTTTATGGCTTTAAACGCGTGTTCTCCTCGAGAGAAACATGATTTCACTAAAAACGTTATAGTTTAAACATGCCTGTTGTACATGTGTGCAAAAACTCAGAGCCTTAAAATAGGGTTTTCACCAATGTGTTTTTTGGTGAGAAACCTTCTATTTCAAGGTTCTGTGCGGTTTCAGACAAGTACAATGTGTATTTTTAGTGTTTCTGATGAAATCCCTCCTTTTAATGCGTTTTCTCACAGAAAATGAGTCTCTCGCCATGGGAAAATGGCTTTTTTTGAAAAAGCATATTCTGGTCGAGAAATCGTGTTTTAAACAATAAAAACGACTCCCGGCCTTATTATTTAGTTCACATTTTTACTTTTGGTAACCTAGCCCGTATTCATAACGCACTAAACCTTTTTATCGCGTTAAACATCTTTTCTCGACAAGAAAAGCACAATTTCATCAAAAACAAACAAAGCAAGAAAAATGAATCTATTCAACAAGACTGCAACACATCCTTAAGAGTTACATGATTTCACCCAATGTCAATGTGTAATTTCTCCAGTTCTGATCGTTGTTTAGGTTGTTGGTAGCTTGGTCCAATGCCAAAACACAGCGAAATCTTTTTATGGCTTTAAACGCGTTTTCTTCTCGAGAAACATGATTTCACTAAAAACGTTATAGTTTAAACATGCCTGTTGTACATGTGTGCAAACACTCAGAGCCTTAAAATGGGGTTTTCACCAATGCGTTTTTTGGTGAGAAACCTTCTATTTCAAGGTTCTGTGCGTTTTCAGACAAGTACAATGTGTATTTTTAGTGTTTCTGATGAAATCCCTCCTTTTAATGCATTTTCTCACAGAAAATGAGTCTCTCGCCATGGGAAAATGGCTTTTTTGAAAAAGCATATTCTGGTCAAGAAATCGTGTTTTAAACAATAAAAACGACTCCCGGCCTTATTTAGTTCACATTTTTACTTTTGGTAACCTAGCCCGTATTCATAACGCACTAAACCTTTTTATCGCGTTAAACGCCTTTTCTCGACAAGAAAAGCACAATTTCATCAAAAACAAACAAAACAAGAAAAATGAATCTATTCAACAGGTCTGCAACACATCCTAAGAGTTACATGATTTCACCCAATGTCAATGTGTAATTTCTCCAGTTCTGATCGTTGTTTTTGGTTGTTGGTAGCTTGGTCCAATGCCAAAACACAGTGAAATATTTTTATGGCTTTAAACGCGTGTTCTCCTCGAGAGAAACATGATTTCACTAAAAACGTTATAGTTTAAACATGCCTGTTGTACATGTGTGCAAACACTCAGAGCCTTAAAATAGGGTTTTCACCAATGCGTTTTTTGGTGAGAAACCTTCTATTTCAAGGTTCTGTGCGTTTTCAGACAAGTACAATGTGTATTTTTAGTGTTTCTGATGAAATCCCTCCTTTTAATGCGTTTTCTCACAGAAAATGAGTCTCTCGCCATGGGAAAATGGCTTTTTTTGAAAAAGCATATTCTGGTCAAGAAATCGTGTTTTAAACAATAAAAACGACTCCCGGCCTTATTATTTAGTTCACATTTTTACTTTTGGTAACCTAGCCCGTATTCATAACGCACTAAACCTTTTTATCGCGTTAAACGCCTTTTCTCGACAAGAAAAGCACAATTTTATCAAAAACAAACAAAACAAGAAAAATGAATCTATTCAACAGGTCTGCAACACATCCTAAGAGTTACATGATTTCACCCAATGTCAATGTGTAATTTCTCCAGTTCTGATCGTTGTTTTTGGTTGTTGGTAGCTTGGTCCAATGCCAAAACACAGTGAAATCTTTTTATGGCTTTAAACGCGTGTTCTCCTCGAGAGAAACATGATTTCACTAAAAACGTTATAGTTTAAACATGCCTGTTGTACATGTGTGCAAACACTCAGAGCCTTAAAATAGGGTTTTCACCAATGCGTTTTTTGGTGAGAAACCTTCTATTTCAAGGTTCTGTGCGTTTTCAGACAAGTACAATGTGTATTTTTAGTGTTTCTGATGAAATCCCTCCTTTTAATGCATTTTCTCACAGAAAATGAGTCTCTCGCCATGGGAAAATGGCTTTTTTGAAAAAGCATATTCTGGTCAAGAAATCGTGTTTTAAACAATAAAAACGACTCCCGGCCTTATTTAGTTCACATTTTTACTTTTGGTAACCTAGCCCGTATTCATAACGCACTAAACCTTTTTATCGCGTTAAACGCCTTTTCTCGACAAGAAAAGCACAATTTCATCAAAAACAAACAAAACAAGAAAAATGAATCTATTCAACAGGTCTGCAACACTTCCTAAGAGTTACATGATTTCACCCAATGTCAATGTGTAATTTCTCCAGTTCTGATCGTTGTTTTCGGTTGTTGGTAGCTTGGTCCAATGCCAAAACACAGTGAAATATTTTTATGGCTTTAAACGCGTGTTCTCCTCGAGAGAAACATGATTTCACTAAAAACGTTATAGTTTAAACATGCCTGTTGTACATGTGTGCAAACACTCAGAGCCTTAAAATAAGGTTTTCACCAATGCGTTTTTTGGTGAGAAACCTTCTATTTCAAGGTTCTGTGCGTTTTCAGACAAGTACAATGTGTATTTTTAGTGTTTCTGATGAAATCCCTCCTTTTAATGCGTTTTCTCACAGAAAATGAGTCTCTCGCCATGGGAAAATGGCTTTTTTTGAAAAAGCATATTCTGGTCAAGAAATCGTGTTTTAAACAATAAAAACGACTCCCGGCCTTATTATTTAGTTCACATTTTTACTTTTGGTAACCTAGCCCGTATTCATAACGCACTAAACCTTTTTATCGCGTTAAACGCCTTTTCTCGACAAGAAAAGCACAATTTCATCAAAAACAAACAAAGCAAGAAAAATGAATCTATTCAACAAGTCTGCAACACATCCTTAACAGTTACATGATTTCACCCAATGTCAATGTGTAATTTCTCCAGTTCTGATCGTTGTTTAGGTTGTTGGTAGCTTGGTCCAATGCCAAAACACAGCGAAATCTTTTTATGGCTTTAAACGCGTGTCCTCCTCGAGAAACATGATTTCACTAAAAACGTTATAGTTTAAACATGCCTGTTGTACATGTGTGCAAACACTCAGAGCCTTAAAATAGGGTTTTCACCAATGCGTTTTTTGGTGAGAAACCTTCTATTTCAAGGTTCTGTGCGTTTTCAGACAAGTACAATGTGTATTTTTAGTGTTTCTGATGAAATCCCTCCTTTTAATGCGTTTTCTCACAGAAAATGAGTCTCTCGCCATGGGAAAATGGCTTTTTTTGAAAAAGCATAGTCTGGTCGAGAAATCGTGTTTTAAACAATAAAAACGACTCCCGGCCTTATTATTTAGTTCACATTTTTACTTTTGGTAACCTAGCCCGTATTCATAACGCACTAAACCTTTTTATCGCGTTAAACGCCTTTTCTCGACAAGAAAAGCACAATTTCATCAAAAACAAACAAAACAAGAAAAATGAATCTATTCAACAAGTCTGCAACACATCCTTAAGAGTTACATGATTTCACCCAATGTCAATGTGTAATTTCTCCAGTTCTGATCGTTGTTTAGGTTGTTGGTAGCTTGGTCCAATGCCAAAACACAGTGAAATCTTTTTATGGCTTTAAACGCGTGTTCTCCTCGAGAGAAACATGATTTCACTAAAAACGTTATAGTTTAAACATGCCTGTTGTACATGTGTGCAAAAACTCAGAGCCTTAAAATAGGGTTTTCACCAATGTGTTTTTTGGTGAGAAACCTTCTATTTCAAGGTTCTGTGCGGTTTCAGACAAGTACAATGTGTATTTTTAGTGTTTCTGATGAAATCCCTCCTTTTAATGCGTTTTCTCACAGAAAATGAGTCTCTCGCCATGGGAAAATGGCTTTTTTTGAAAAAGCATATTCTGGTCGAGAAATCGTGTTTTAAACAATAAAAACGACTCCCGGCCTTATTATTTAGTTCACATTTTTACTTTTGGTAACCTAGCCCGTATTCATAACGCACTAAACCTTTTTATCGCGTTAAACATCTTTTCTCGACAAGAAAAGCACAATTTCATCAAAAACAAACAAAGCAAGAAAAATGAATCTATTCAACAAGACTGCAACACATCCTTAAGAGTTACATGATTTCACCCAATGTCAATGTGTAATTTCTCCAGTTCTGATCGTTGTTTAGGTTGTTGGTAGCTTGGTCCAATGCCAAAACACAGCGAAATCTTTTTATGGCTTTAAACGCGTTTTCTTCTCGAGAAACATGATTTCACTAAAAACGTTATAGTTTAAACATGCCTGTTGTACATGTGTGCAAACACTCAGAGCCTTAAAATGGGGTTTTCACCAATGCGTTTTTTGGTGAGAAACCTTCTATTTCAAGGTTCTGTGCGTTTTCAGACAAGTACAATGTGTATTTTTAGTGTTTCTGATGAAATCCCTCCTTTTAATGCATTTTCTCACAGAAAATGAGTCTCTCGCCATGGGAAAATGGCTTTTTTGAAAAAGCATATTCTGGTCAAGAAATCGTGTTTTAAACAATAAAAACGACTCCCGGCCTTATTTAGTTCACATTTTTACTTTTGGTAACCTAGCCCGTATTCATAACGCACTAAACCTTTTTATCGCGTTAAACGCCTTTTCTCGACAAGAAAAGCACAATTTCATCAAAAACAAACAAAACAAGAAAAATGAATCTATTCAACAGGTCTGCAACACATCCTAAGAGTTACATGATTTCACCCAATGTCAATGTGTAATTTCTCCAGTTCTGATCGTTGTTTTTGGTTGTTGGTAGCTTGGTCCAATGCCAAAACACAGTGAAATATTTTTATGGCTTTAAACGCGTGTTCTCCTCGAGAGAAACATGATTTCACTAAAAACGTTATAGTTTAAACATGCCTGTTGTACATGTGTGCAAACACTCAGAGCCTTAAAATAGGGTTTTCACCAATGCGTTTTTTGGTGAGAAACCTTCTATTTCAAGGTTCTGTGCGTTTTCAGACAAGTACAATGTGTATTTTTAGTGTTTCTGATGAAATCCCTCCTTTTAATGCGTTTTCTCACAGAAAATGAGTCTCTCGCCATGGGAAAATGGCTTTTTTTGAAAAAGCATATTCTGGTCAAGAAATCGTGTTTTAAACAATAAAAACGACTCCCGGCCTTATTATTTAGTTCACATTTTTACTTTTGGTAACCTAGCCCGTATTCATAACGCACTAAACCTTTTTATCGCGTTAAACGCCTTTTCTCGACAAGAAAAGCACAATTTTATCAAAAACAAACAAAACAAGAAAAATGAATCTATTCAACAGGTCTGCAACACATCCTAAGAGTTACATGATTTCACCCAATGTCAATGTGTAATTTCTCCAGTTCTGATCGTTGTTTTTGGTTGTTGGTAGCTTGGTCCAATGCCAAAACACAGTGAAATCTTTTTATGGCTTTAAACGCGTGTTCTCCTCGAGAGAAACATGATTTCACTAAAAACGTTATAGTTTAAACATGCCTGTTGTACATGTGTGCAAACACTCAGAGCCTTAAAATAGGGTTTTCACCAATGCGTTTTTTGGTGAGAAACCTTCTATTTCAAGGTTCTGTGCGTTTTCAGACAAGTACAATGTGTATTTTTAGTGTTTCTGATGAAATCCCTCCTTTTAATGCATTTTCTCACAGAAAATGAGTCTCTCGCCATGGGAAAATGGCTTTTTTGAAAAAGCATATTCTGGTCAAGAAATCGTGTTTTAAACAATAAAAACGACTCCCGGCCTTATTTAGTTCACATTTTTACTTTTGGTAACCTAGCCCGTATTCATAACGCACTAAACCTTTTTATCGCGTTAAACGCCTTTTCTCGACAAGAAAAGCACAATTTCATCAAAAACAAACAAAACAAGAAAAATGAATCTATTCAACAGGTCTGCAACACATCCTTAAGAGTTACATGATTTCACCCAATGTCAATGTGTAATTTCTCCAGTTCTGATCGTTGTTTTCGGTTGTTGGTAGCTTGGTCCAATGCCAAAACACAGTGAAATATTTTTATGGCTTTAAACGCGTGTTCTCCTCGAGAGAAACATGATTTCACTAAAAACGTTATAGTTTAAACATGCCTGTTGTACATGTGTGCAAACACTCAGAGCCTTAAAATAAGGTTTTCACCAATGCGTTTTTTGGTGAGAAACCTTCTATTTCAAGGTTCTGTGCGTTTTCAGACAAGTACAATGTGTATTTTTAGTGTTTCTGATGAAATCCCTCCTTTTAATGCGTTTTCTCACAGAAAATGAGTCTCTCGCCATGGGAAAATGGCTTTTTTTGAAAAAGCATATTCTGGTCAAGAAATCGTGTTTTAAACAATAAAAACGACT
Organism: Lampris incognitus; assembly: GCF_029633865.1. Lineage (NCBI taxonomy): Eukaryota > Metazoa > Chordata > Actinopteri > Lampriformes > Lampridae > Lampris > Lampris incognitus. The sequence continues at coordinate 36,924 of NW_026611122.1, forward strand.
CCCGGCCTTATTATTTAGTTCACATTTTTACTTTTGGTAACCTAGCCCGTATTCATAACGCACTAAACCTTTTTATCGCGTTAAACGCCTTTTCTCGACAAGAAAAGCACAATTTCATCAAAAACAAACAAAGCAAGAAAAATGAATCTATTCAACAAGTCTGCAACACATCCTTAACAGTTACATGATTTCACCCAATGTCAATGTGTAATTTCTCCAGTTCTGATCGTTGTTTAGGTTGTTGGTAGCTTGGTCCAATGCCAAAACACAGCGAAATCTTTTTATGGCTTTAAACGCGTGTCCTCCTCGAGAAACATGATTTCACTAAAAACGTTATAGTTTAAACATGCCTGGTGTACATGTGTGCAAACACTCAGAGCCTTAAAATAGGGTTTTCACCAATGCGTTTTTTGGTGAGAAACCTTCTATTTCAAGGTTCTGTGCGTTTTCAGACAAGTACAATGTGTATTTTTAGTGTTTCTGATGGAATCCCTCCTTTTAATGCATTTTCTCACAGAAAATGAGTCTCTCGCCATGGGAAAATGGCTTTTTTGAAAAAGCATATTCTGGTCGAGAAATCGTGTTTTAAACAATAAAAACGACTCCCGGCCTTATTTAGTTCACATTTTTACTTTTGGTAACCTAGCCCGTATTCATAACGCACTAAACCTTTTTATCGCGTTAAACGCCTTTTCTCGACAAGAAAAGCACAATTTCATCAAAAACAAACAAAACAAGAAAAATCAATCTATTCAACAAGTCTGCAACACATCCTTAAGAGTTACATGATTTCACCCAATATCAATGTGTAATTTCTCCAGTTCTGATCGTTGTTTAGGTTGTTGGTAGCTTGGTCCAATGCCAAAACACAGTGAAATCTTTTTATGGCTTTAAACGCGTTTTCTCCTCGAGAAACATGATTTCACTAAAAACGTTATAGTTTAAACATGCCTGGTGTACATGTGTGCAAACACTCAGAGCCTTAAAATAGGGTTTTCACCAATGTGTTTTTTGGTGAGAAACCTTCTATTTCAAGGTTCTGTGCGGTTTCAGACAAGTACAATATGTATTTTTAGTGTTTCTGATGAAATCCCTCCTTTTAATGCATTTTCTCACAGAAAATGAGTCTCTCGCCATGGGAAAATGGCTTTTTTGAAAAAGCATATTCTGGTCGAGAAATCGTGTTTTAAACAATAAAAACGACTCCCGGCCTTATTTAGTTCACATTTTTACTTTTGGTAACCTAGCCCGTATTCATAACGCACTAAACCTTTTTTATCGCGTTAAACGCCTTTTCTCGACAAGAAAAGCACAATTTCATCAAAAACAAACAAAACAAGAAAAATGAATCTATTCAACAAGTCTGCAACACATCCTTAAGAGTTACATGATTTCACCCAATGTCAATGTGTAATTTCTCCAGTTCTGATCGTTGTTTAGGTTGTTGGTAGCTTGGTCCAATGCCAAAACACAGCGAAATCTTTTTATGGCTTTAAACGCGTTTTCTCCTCGAGAAACATGATTTCACTAAAAACGTTATAGTTTAAACATGCCTGTTGTACATGTGTGCAAACACTCAGAGCCTTAAAATAGGGTTTTCACCAATGCGTTTTTTGGTGAGAAACCTTCTATTTCAAGGTTCTGTGCGTTTTCAGACAAGTACAATGTGTATTTTTAGTGTTTCTGATGAAATCCCTCCTTTTAATGCATTTTCTCACAGAAAATGAGTCTCTCGCCATGGGAAAATGGCTTTTTTGAAAAAGCATATTCTGGTCAAGAAATCGTGTTTTAAACAATAAAAACGACTCCCGGCCTTATTTAGTTCACATTTTTACTTTTGGTAACCTAGCCCGTATTCATAACGCACTAAACCTTTTTATCGCGTTAAACGCCTTTTCTCGACAAGAAAAGCACAATTTCATCAAAAACAAACAAAACAAGAAAAATGAATCTATTCAACAGGTCTGCAACACATCCTTAAGAGTTACATGATTTCACCCAATGTCAATGTGTAATTTCTCCAGTTCTGATCGTTGTTTTTGGTTGTTGGTAGCTTGGTCCAATGCCAAAACACAGTGAAATCTTTTTATGGCTTTAAACGCGTGTTCTCCTCGAGAGAAACATGATTTCACTAAAAACGTTATAGTTTAAACATGCCTGTTGTACATGTGTGCAAACACTCAGAGCCTTAAAATAGGGTTTTCACCAATGCGTTTTTTGGTGAGAAACCTTCTATTTCAAGGTTCTGTGCGTTTTCAGACAAGTACAATGTGTATTTTTAGTGTTTCTGATGAAATCCCTCCTTTTAATGCATTTTCTCACAGAAAATGAGTCTCTCGCCATGGGAAAATGGCTTTTTTGAAAAAGCATATTCTGGTCGAGAAATCGTGTTTTAAACAATAAAAACGACTCCCGGCCTTATTTAGTTCACATTTTTACTTTTGGTAACCTAGCCCGTATTCATAACGCACTAAACCTTTTTATCGCGTTAAACGCCTTTTCTCGACAAGAAAAGCACAATTTCATCAAAAACAAACAAAACAAGAAAAATGAATCTATTCAACAGGTCTGCAACACATCCTTAAGAGTTACATGATTTCACCCAATGTCAATGTGTAATTTCTCCAGTTCTGATCGTTGTTTTTGGTTGTTGGTAGCTTGGTCCAATGCCAAAACACCGTGAAATCTTTTTATGGCTTTAAACGCGTGTTCTCCTCGAGAGAAACATGATTTCACTAAAAACGTTATAGTTTAAACATGCCTGTTGTACATGTGTGCAAACACTCAGAGCCTTAAAATAGGGTTTTCACCAATGCGTTTTTTGGTGAGAAACCTTCTATTTCAAGGTTCTGTGCGTTTTCAGACAAGTACAATGTGTATTTTTAGTGTTTCTGATGAAATCCCTCCTTTTAATGCGTTTTCTCACAGAAAATGAGTCTCTCGCCATGGGAAAATGGCTTTTTTGAAAAAGCATATTCTGGTCGAGAAATCGTGTTTTAAACAATAAAAACGACTCCCGGCCTTATTTAGTTCACATTTTTACTTTTGGTAACCTAGCCCGTATTCATAACGCACTAAACCTTTTTATCGCGTTAAACGCCTTTTCTCGACAAGAAAAGCACAATTTCATCAAAAACAAACAAAACAAGAAAAATGAATCTATTCAACAAGTCTGCAACACATCCTTAAGAGTTACATGATTTCACCCAATGTCAATGTGTAATTTCTCCAGTTCTGATCGTTGTTTAGGTTGTTGGTAGCTTGGTCCAATGCCAAAACACAGTGAAATCTTTTTATGGCTTTAAACGCGTTTTCTCCTCGAGAAACATGATTTCACTAAAAACGTTATAGTTTAAACATGCCTGTTGTACATGTGTGCAAACACTCAGAGCCTTAAAATAGGGTTTTCACCAATGTGTGTTTTGGTGAGAAACCTTCTATTTCAAGGTTCTGTGCGTTTTCAGACAAGTACAATATGTATTTTTAGTGTTTCTGATGAAACCCCTCCTTTTAATGCGTTTTCTCACAGAAAATGAGTCTCTCGCCATGGGAAAATGGCTTTTTTGAAAAAGCATATTCTGGTCGAGAAATCGTGTTTTAAACAATAAAAACGACTCCCGGCCTTATTTAGTTCACATTTTTACTTTTGGTAACCTAGCCCGTATTCATAACGCACTAAACCTTTTTATCGCGTTAAACGCCTTTTCTCGACAAGAAAAGCACAATTTCATCAAAAACAAACAAAGCAAGAAAAATGAATCTATTCAACAAGTCTGCAACACATCCTTAAGAGTTACATGATTTCACCCAATGTCAATGTGTAATTTCTCCAGTTCTGATCGTTGTTTAGGTTGTTGGTAGCTTGGTCCAATGCCAAAACACAGCGAAATCTTTTTATGGCTTTAAACGCGTGTCCTCCTCGAGAAACATGATTTCACTAAAAACGTTATAGTTTAAACATGCCTGGTGTACATGTGTGCAAACACTCAGAGCCTTAAAATAGGGTTTTCACCAATGCGTTTTTTGGTGAGAAACCTTCTATTTCAAGGTTCTGTGCGTTTTCAGACAAGTACAATGTGTATTTTTAGTGTTTCTGATGGAATCCCTCCTTTTAATGCATTTTCTCACAGAAAATGAGTCTCTCGCCATGGGAAAATGGCTTTTTTGAAAAAGCATATTCTGGTCGAGAAATCGTGTTTTAAACAATAAAAACGACTCCCGGCCTTATTTAGTTCACATTTTTACTTTTGGTAACCTAGCCCGTATTCATAACGCACTAAACCTTTTTATCGCGTTAAACGCCTTTTCTCGACAAGAAAAGCACAATTTCATCAAAAACAAACAAAACAAGAAAAATCAATCTATTCAACAAGTCTGCAACACATCCTTAAGAGTTACATGATTTCACCCAATATCAATGTGTAATTTCTCCAGTTCTGATCGTTGTTTAGGTTGTTGGTAGCTTGGTCCAATGCCAAAACACAGTGAAATCTTTTTATGGCTTTAAACGCGTTTTCTCCTCGAGAAACATGATTTCACTAAAAACGTTATAGTTTAAACATGCCAGTTGTACATGTGTGCAAACACTCAGAGCCTTAAAATAGGGTTTTCACCAATGTGTTTTTTGGTGAGAAACCTTCTATTTCAAGGTTCTGTGCGGTTTCAGACAAGTACAATATGTATTTTTAGTGTTTCTGATGAAATCCCTCCTTTTAATGCATTTTCTCACAGAAAATGAGTCTCTCGCCATGGGAAAATGGCTTTTTTGAAAAAGCATATTCTGGTCGAGAAATCGTGTTTTAAACAATAAAAACGACTCCCGGCCTTATTTAGTTCACATTTTTACTTTTGGTAACCTAGCCCGTATTCATAACGCACTAAACCTTTTTATCGCGTTAAACGCCTTTTCTCGACAAGAAAAGCACAATTTCATCAAAAACAAACAAAACAAGAAAAATGAATCTATTCAGCAAGTCTGCAACACATCCTTAAGAGTTACATGATTTCACCCAATGTCAATGTGTAATTTCTCCAGTTCTGATCGTTGTTTAGGTTGTTGGTAGCTTGGTCCAATGCCAAAACACAGCGAAATCTTTTTATGGCTTTAAACGCGTTTTCTCCTCGAGAAACATGATTTCACTAAAAACGTTATAGTTTAAACATGCCTGGTGTACATGTGTGCAAACACTCAGAGCCTTAAAATAGGGTTTTCACCAATGCGTTTTTTGGTGAGAAACCTTCTATTTCAAGGTTCTGTGCGTTTTCAGACAAGTACAATGTGTATTTTTAGTGTTTCTGATGAAATCCCTCCTTTTAATGCATTTTCTCACAGAAAATGAGTCTCTCGCCATGGGAAAATGGCTTTTTTGAAAAAGCATATTCTGGTCGAGAAATCGTGTTTTAAACAATAAAAACGACTCCCGGCCTTATTTAGTTCACATTTTTACTTTTGGTAACCTAGCCCGTATTCATAACGCACTAAACCTTTTTTATCGCGTTAAACGCCTTTTCTCGACAAGAAAAGCACAATTTCATCAAAAACAAACAAAGCAAGAAAAATGAATCTATTCAACAAGTCTGCAACACATCCTTAAGAGTTACATGATTTCACCCAATGTCAATGTGTAATTTCTCCAGTTCTGATCGTTGTTTAGGTTGTTGGTAGCTTGGTCCAATGCCAAAACACAGCGAAATCTTTTTATGGCTTTAAACGCGTTTTCTCCTCGAGAAACATGATTTCACTAAAAACGTTATAGTTTAAACATGCCTGTTGTACATGTGTGCAAACACTCAGAGCCTTAAAATAGGGTTTTCACCAATGTGTTTTTTGGTGAGAAACCTTCTATTTCAAGGTTCTGTGCGTTTTCAGACAAGTACAATGTGTATTTTTAGTGTTTCTGATGAAATCCCTCCTTTTAATGCATTTTCTCACAGAAAATGAGTCTCTCGCCATGGGAAAATGGCTTTTTTTGAAAAAGCATATTCTGGTCGAGAAATCGTGTTTTAAACAATAAAAACGACTCCCGGCCTTATTATTTAGTTCACATTTTTACTTTTGGTAACCTAGCCCGTATTCATAACGCACTAAACATTTTTATCGCGTTAAACGCCTTTTCTCGACAAGAAAAGCACAATTTCATCAAAAACAAACAAAGCAAGAAAAATGAATCTATTCAACAAGTCTGCAACACATCCTTAAGAGTTACATGATTTCACCCAATGTCAATGTGTAATTTCTCCAGTTCTGATCGTTGTTTAGGTTGTTGGTAGCTTGGTCCAATGCCAAAACACAGCGAAATCTTTTTATGGCTTTAAACGCGTTTTCTCCTCGAGAAACATGATTTCACTAAAAACGTTATAGTTTAAACATGCCTGTTGTACATGTGTGCAAACACTCAGAGCCTTAAAATAGGGTTTTCACCAATGCGTTTTTTGGTGAGAAACCTTCTATTTCAAGGTTCTGTGCGTTTTCAGACAAGTACAATGTGTATTTTTAGTGTTTCTGATGAAATCCCTCCTTTTAATGCATTTTCTCACAGAAAATGAGTCTCTCGCCATGGGAAAATGGCTTTTTTGAAAAAGCATATTCTGGTCGAGAAATCGTGTTTTAAACAATAAAAACGACTCCCGGCCTTATTATTTAGTTCACATTTTTACTTTTGGTAACCTAGCCCGTATTCATAACGCGCTAAACATTTTTATCGCGTTAAACGCCTTTTCTCGACAAAAAAAGCACAATTTCATCAAAAACAAACAAAGCAAGAAAAATGAATCTATTCAACAAGTCTGCAACACATCCTTAACAGTTACATGATTTCACCCAATGTCAATGTGTAATTTCTCCAGTTCTGATCGTTGTTTAGGTTGTTGGTAGCTTGGTCCAATGCCAAAACACAGCGAAATCTTTTTATGGCTTTAAACGCGTTTTCTTCTCGAGAAACATGATTTCACTAAAAACGTTATAGTTTAAACATGCCTGTTGTACATGTGTGCAAACACTCAGAGCCTTAAAATAGGGTTTTCACCAATGCGTTTTTTGGTGAGAAACCTTCTATTTCAAGGTTCTGTGCGTTTTCAGACAAGTACAATGTGTATTTTTAGTGTTTCTGATGAAATCCCTCCTTTTAATGCATTTTCTCACAGAAAATGAGTCTCTCGCCATGGGAAAATGGCTTTTTTGAAAAAGCATATTCTGGTCGAGAAATCGTGTTTTAAACAATAAAAACGACTCCCGGCCTTATTTAGTTCACATTTTTACTTTTGGTAACCTAGCCCGTATTCATAACGCACTAAACCTTTTTATCGCGTTAAACGCCTTTTCTCGACAAGAAAAGCACAATTTCATCAAAAACAAACAAAACAAGAAAAATGAATCTATTCAACAGGTCTGCAACACATCCTTAAGAGTTACATGATTTCACCCAATGTCAATGTGTAATTTCTCCAGTTCTGATCGTTGTTTTTGGTTGTTGGTAGCTTGGTCCAATGCCAAAACACAGTGAAATCTTTTTATGGCTTTAAACGCGTGTTCTCCTCGAGAGAAACATGATTTCACTAAAAACGTTATAGTTTAAACATGCCTGTTGTACATGTGTGCAAACACTCAGAGCCTTAAAATAGGGTTTTCACCAATGCGTTTTTTGGTGAGAAACCTTCTATTTCAAGGTTCTGTGCGTTTTCAGACAAGTACAATGTGTATTTTTAGTGTTTCTGATGAAATCCCTCCTTTTAATGCATTTTCTCACAGAAAATGAGTCTCTCGCCATGGGAAAATGGCTTTTTTTGAAAAAGCATATTCTGGTCGAGAAATCGTGTTTTAAACAATAAAAACGACTCCCGGCCTTATTATTTAGTTCACATTTTTACTTTTGGTAACCTAGCCCGTATTCATAACGCACTAAACCTTTTTATCGCGTTAAACGCCTTTTCTCGACAAGAAAAGCACAATTTCATCAAAAACAAACAAAGCAAGAAAAATGAATCTATTCAACAAGTCTGCAACACATCCTTAAGAGTTACATGATTTCACCCAATGTCAATGTGTAATTTCTCCAGTTCTGATCGTTGTTTAGGTTGTTGGTAGCTTGGTCCAATGCCAAAACACAGCGAAATCTTTTTATGGCTTTAAACGCGTGTCCTCCTCGAGAGAAACATGATTTCACTAAAAACGTTATAGTTTAAACATGCCAGTTGTACATGTGTGCAAACACTCAGAGCCTTAAAATAGGGTTTTCACCAATGCGTTTTTTGGTGAGAAACCTTCTATTTCAAGGTTCTGTGCGGTTTCAGACAAGTACAATATGTATTTTTAGTGTTTCTGATGAAATCCCTCCTTTTAATGCGTTTTCTCACAGAAAATGAGTCTCTCGCCATGGGAAAATGGCTTTTTTGAAAAAGCATATTCTGGTCGAGAAATCGTGTTTTAAACAATAAAAACGACTCCCGGCCTTATTTAGTTCACATTTTTACTTTTGGTAACCTAGCCCGTATTCATAACGCACTAAACCTTTTTATCGCGTTAAACGCCTTTTCTCGACAAGAAAAGCACAATTTCATCAAAAACAAACAAAACAAGAAAAATGAATCTATTCAACAAGTCTGCAACACATCCTTAAGAGTTACATGATTTCACCCAATGTCAATGTGTAATTTCTCCAGTTCTGATCGTTGTTTAGGTTGTTGGTAGCTTGGTCCAATGCCAAAACACAGTGAAATCTTTTTATGGCTTTAAACGCGTGTCCTCCTCGAGAGAAACATGATTTCACTAAAAACGTTATAGTTTAAACATGCCTGTTGTACATGTGTGCAAACACTCAGAGCCTTAAAATAGGGTTTTCACCAATGCGTTTTTTGGTGAGAAACCTTCTATTTCAAGGTTCTGTGCGTTTTCAGACAAGTACAATGTGTATTTTTAGTGTTTCTGATGAAATCCCTCCTTTTAATGCGTTTTCTCACAGAAAATGAGTCTCTCGCCATGGGAAAATGGCTTTTTTGAAAAAGCATATTCTGGTCGAGAAATCGTGTTTTAAACAATAAAAACGACTCCCGGCCTTATTTAGTTCACATTTTTACTTTTGGTAACCTAGCCCGTATTCATAACGCACTAAACCTTTTTATCGCGTTAAACGCCTTTTCTCGACAAGAAAAGCACAATTTCATCAAAAACAAACAAAACAAGAAAAATGAATCTATTCAACAAGTCTGCAACACATCCTTAAGAGTTACATGATTTCACCCAATGTCAATGTGTAATTTCTCCAGTTCTGATCGTTGTTTAGGTTGTTGGTAGCTTGGTCCAATGCCAAAACACAGTGAAATCTTTTTATGGCTTTAAACGCGTTTTCTCCTCGAGAAACATGATTTCACTAAAAACGTTATAGTTTAAACATGCCTGTTGTACATGTGTGCAAACACTCAGAGCCTTAAAATAGGGTTTTCACCAATGTGTTTTTTGGTGAGAAACCTTCTATTTCAAGGTTCTGTGCGTTTTCAGACAAGTACAATATGTATTTTTAGTGTTTCTGATGAAACCCCTCCTTTTAATGCATTTTCTCACAGAAAATGAGTCTCTCGCCATGGGAAAATGGCTTTTTTGAAAAAGCATATTCTGGTCGAGAAATCGTGTTTTAAACAATAAAAACGACTCCCGGCCTTATTATTTAGTTCACATTTTTACTTTTGGTAACCTAGCCCGTATTCATAACGCACTAAACATTTTTATCGCGTTAAACGCCTTTTCTCGACAAGAAAAGCACAATTTCATCAAAAACAAACAAAGCAAGAAAAATGAATCTATTCAACAAGTCTGCAACACATCCTTAAGAGTTACATGATTTCACCCAATGTCAATGTGTAATTTCTCCAGTTCTGATCGTTGTTTAGGTTGTTGGTAGCTTGGTCCAATGCCAAAACACAGCGAAATCTTTTTATGGCTTTAAACGCGTTTTCTCCTCGAGAAACATGATTTCACTAAAAACGTTATAGTTTAAACATGCCTGTTGTACATGTGTGCAAACACTCAGAGCCTTAAAATAGGGTTTTCACCAATGCGTTTTTTGGTGAGAAACCTTCTATTTCAAGGTTCTGTGCGTTTTCAGACAAGTACAATGTGTATTTTTAGTGTTTCTGATGAAATCCCTCCTTTTAATGCATTTTCTCACAGAAAATGAGTCTCTCGCCATGGGAAAATGGCTTTTTTGAAAAAGCATATTCTGGTCGAGAAATCGTGTTTTAAACAATAAAAACGACTCCCGGCCTTATTTAGTTCACATTTTTACTTTTGGTAACCTAGCCCGTATTCATAACGCACTAAACCTTTTTATCGCGTTAAACGCCTTTTCTCGACAAGAAAAGCACAATTTCATCAAAAACAAACAAAACAAGAAAAATGAATCTATTCAACAGGTCTGCAACACATCCTAAGAGTTACATGATTTCACCCAATGTCAATGTGTAATTTCTCCAGTTCTGATCGTTGTTTTTGGTTGTTGGTAGCTTGGTCCAATGCCAAAACACAGTGAAATATTTTTATGGCTTTAAACGCGTGTTCTCCTCGAGAGAAACATGATTTCACTAAAAACGTTATAGTTTAAACATGCCTGTTGTACATGTGTGCAAACACTCAGAGCCTTAAAATAGGGTTTTCACCAATGCGTTTTTTGGTGAGAAACCTTCTATTTCAAGGTTCTGTGCGTTTTCAGACAAGTACAATGTGTATTTTTAGTGTTTCTGATGAAATCCCTCCTTTTAATGCGTTTTCTCACAGAAAATGAGTCTCTCGCCATGGGAAAATGGCTTTTTTTGAAAAAGCATATTCTGGTCGAGAAATCGTGTTTTAAACAATAAAAACGACTCCCGGCCTTATTATTTAGTTCACATTTTTACTTTTGGTAACCTAGCCCGTATTCATAACGCACTAAACATTTTTATCGCGTTAAACGCCTTTTCTCGACAAGAAAAGCACAATTTTATCAAAAACAAACAAAGCAAGACAAATGAATCTATTCAACAAGTCTGCAACACATCCTTAAGAGTTACATGATTTCACCCAATGTCAATGTGTAATTTCTCCAGTTCTGATCGTTGTTTAGGTTGTTGGTAGCTTGGTCCAATGCCAAAACACAGCGAAATCTTTTTATGGCTTTAAACGCGTGTCCTCCTCGAGAGAAACATGATTTCACTAAAAACGTTATAGTTTAAACATGCCAGTTGTACATGTGTGCAAACACTCAGAGCCTTAAAATAGGGTTTTCACCAATGCGTTTTTTGGTGAGAAACCTTCTATTTCAAGGTTCTGTGCGGTTTCAGACAAGTACAATATGTATTTTTAGTGTTTCTGATGAAATCCCTCCTTTTAATGCGTTTTCTCACAGAAAATGAGTCTCTCGCCATGGGAAAATGGCTTTTTTGAAAAAGCATATTCTGGTCGAGAAATCGTGTTTTAAACAATAAAAACGACTCCCGGCCTTATTTAGTTCACATTTTTACTTTTGGTAACCTAGCCCGTATTCATAACGCACTTAACCTTTTTATCGCGTTAAACGCCTTTTCTCGACAAGAAAAGCACAATTTCATCAAAAACAAACAAAACAAGAAAAATGAATCTATTCAACAAGTCTGCAACACATCCTTAAGAAGTTACATGATTTCACCCAATGTCAATGTGTAATTTCTCCAGTTCTGATCGTTGTTTAGGTTGTTGGTAGCTTGGTCCAATGCCAAAACACAGCGAAATCTTTTTATGGCTTTAAACGCGTGTCCTCCTCGAGAGAAACATGATTTCACTAAAAACGTTATAGTTTAAACATGCCAGTTGTACATGTGTGCAAACACTCAGAGCCTTAAAATAGGGTTTTCACCAATGCGTTTTTTGGTGAGAAACCTTCTATTTCAAGGTTCTGTGCGGTTTCAGACAAGTACAATATGTATTTTTAGTGTTTCTGATGAAATCCCTCCTTTTAATGCGTTTTCTCACAGAAAATGAGTCTCTCGCCATGGGAAAATGGCTTTTTTGAAAAAGCATATTCTGGTCGAGAAATCGTGTTTTAAACAATAAAAACGACTCCCGGCCTTATTTAGTTCACATTTTTACTTTTGGTAACCTAGCCCGTATTCATAACGCACTAAACCTTTTTATCGCGTTAAACGCCTTTTCTCGACAAGAAAAGCACAATTTCATCAAAAACAAACAAAACAAGAAAAATGAATCTATTCAACAAGTCTGCAACACATCCTTAAGAGTTACATGATTTCACCCAATGTCAATGTGTAATTTCTCCAGTTCTGATCGTTGTTTAGGTTGTTGGTAGCTTGGTCCAATGCCAAAACACAGTGAAATCTTTTTATGGCTTTAAACGCGTGTCCTCCTCGAGAGAAACATGATTTCACTAAAAACGTTATAGTTTAAACATGCCTGTTGTACATGTGTGCAAACACTCAGAGCCTTAAAATAGGGTTTTCACCAATGCGTTTTTTGGTGAGAAACCTTCTATTTCAAGGTTCTGTGCGTTTTCAGACAAGTACAATGTGTATTTTTAGTGTTTCTGATGAAATCCCTCCTTTTAATGCATTTTCTCACAGAAAATGAGTCTCTCGCCATGGGAAAATGGCTTTTTTGAAAAAGCATATTCTGGTCGAGAAATCGTGTTTTAAACAATAAAAACGACTCCCGGCCTTATTTAGTTCACATTTTTACTTTTGGTAACCTAGCCCGTATTCATAACGCACTAAACCTTTTTATCGCGTTAAACGCCTTTTCTCGAAAGAAAAGCACAATTTCATCAAAAACAAACAAAACAAGAAAAATGAATCTATTCAACAAGTCTGCAACACATCCTTAAGAGTTACATGATTTCACCAAATGTCAATGTGTAATTTCTCCAGTTCTGATCGTTGTTTAGGTTGTTGGTAGCTTGGTCCAATGCCAAAACACAGTGAAATCTTTTTATGGCTTTAAACGCGTTTTCTCCTCGAGAAACATGATTTCACTAAAAACGTTATAGTTTAAACATGCCTGTTGTACATGTGTGCAAACACTCAGAGCCTTAAAATAGGGTTTTCACCAATGCGTTTTTTGGTGAGAAACCTTCTATTTCAAGGTTCTGTGCGTTTTCAGACAAGTACAATGTGTATTTTTAGTGTTTCTGAAGAAATCCCTCCTTTTAATGCATTTTCTCACAGAAAATGAGTCTCTCGCCATGGGAAAATGGCTTTTTTGAAAAAGCATATTCTGGTCGAGAAATCGTGTTTTAAACAATAAAAACGACTCCCGGCCTTATTTAGTTCACATTTTTACTTTTGGTAACCTAGCCCGTATTCATAACGCACTAAACATTTTTATCGCGTTAAACGCCTTTTCTCGACAAGAAAAGCACAATTTCATCAAAAACAAACAAAACAAGAAAAATGAATCTATTCAACAAGTCTGCAACACATCCTTAAGAGTTACATGATTTCACCCAATGTCAATGTGTAATTTCTCCAGTTCTGATCGTTGTTTAGGTTGTTGGTAGCTTGGTCCAATGCCAAAACACAGTGAAATCTTTTTATGGCTTTAAACGCGTGTCCTCCTCGAGAGAAACATGATTTCACTAAAAACGTTATAGTTTAAACATGCCTGTTGTACATGTGTGCAAACACTCAGAGCCTTAAAATAGGGTTTTCACCAATGCGTTTTTTGGTGAGAAACCTTCTATTTCAAGGTTCTGTGCGTTTTCAGACAAGTACAATGTGTATTTTTAGTGTTTCTGATGAAATCCCTCCTTTTAATGCATTTTCTCACAGAAAATGAGTCTCTCGCCATGGGAAAATGGCTTTTTTGAAAAAGCATATTCTGGTCGAGAAATCGTGTTTTAAACAATAAAAACGACTCCCGGCCTTATTTAGTTCACATTTTTACTTTTGGTAACCTAGCCCGTATTCATAACGCACTAAACCTTTTTATCGCGTTAAACGCCTTTTCTCGAAAGAAAAGCACAATTTCATCAAAAACAAACAAAACAAGAAAAATGAATCTATTCAACAAGTCTGCAACACATCCTTAAGAGTTACATGATTTCACCAAATGTCAATGTGTAATTTCTCCAGTTCTGATCGTTGTTTAGGTTGTTGGTAGCTTGGTCCAATGCCAAAACACAGTGAAATCTTTTTATGGCTTTAAACGCGTTTTCTCCTCGAGAAACATGATTTCACTAAAAACGTTATAGTTTAAACATGCCTGTTGTACATGTGTGCAAACACTCAGAGCCTTAAAATAGGGTTTTCACCAATGCGTTTTTTGGTGAGAAACCTTCTATTTCAAGGTTCTGTGCGTTTTCAGACAAGTACAATGTGTATTTTTAGTGTTTCTGAAGAAATCCCTCCTTTTAATGCATTTTCTCACAGAAAATGAGTCTCTCGCCATGGGAAAATGGCTTTTTTGAAAAAGCATATTCTGGTCGAGAAATCGTGTTTTAAACAATAAAAACGACTCCCGGCCTTATTTAGTTCACATTTTTACTTTTGGTAACCTAGCCCGTATTCATAACGCACTAAACATTTTTATCGCGTTAAACGCCTTTTCTCGACAAGAAAAGCACAATTTCATCAAAAACAAACAAAACAAGAAAAATGAATCTATTCAACAAGTCTGCAACACATCCTTAAGAGTTACATGATTTCACCCAATGTCAATGTGTAATTTCTCCAGTTCTGATCGTTGTTTAGGTTGTTGGTAGCTTGGTCCAATGCCAAAACACAGTGAAATCTTTTTATGGCTTTAAACGCGTTTTCTCCTCGAGAAACATGATTTCACTAAAAACGTTATAGTTTAAACATGCCTGTTGTACATGTGTGCAAACACTCAGAGCCTTAAAATAGGGTTTTCACCAATGCGTTTTTTGGTGAGAAACCTTCTATTTCAAGGTTCTGTGCGTTTTCAGACAAGTACAATGTGTATTTTTAGTGTTTCTGATGAAATCCCTCCTTTTAATGCATTTTCTCACAGAAAATGAGTCTCTCGCCATGGGAAAATGGCTTTTTTTGAAAAAGCATATTCTGGTCGAGAAATCGTGTTTTAAACAATAAAAACGACTCCCGGCCTTATTATTTAGTTCACATTTTTACTTTTGGTAACCTAGCCCGTATTCATAACGCACTAAACATTTTTATCGCGTTAAACGCCTTTTCTCGACAAGAAAAGCACAATTTCATCAAAAACAAACAAAGCAAGAAAAATGAATCTATTCAACAAGTCTGCAACACATCCTTAAGAGTTACATGATTTCACCCAATGTCAATGTGTAATTTCTCCAGTTCTGATCGTTGTTTAGGTTGTTGGTAGCTTGGTCCAATGCCAAAACACAGCGAAATCTTTTTATGGCTTTAAACGCGTTTTCTCCTCGAGAAACATGATTTCACTAAAAACGTTATAGTTTAAACATGCCTGTTGTACATGTGTGCAAACACTCAGAGCCTTAAAATAGGGTTTTCACCAATGCGTTTTTTGGTGAGAAACCTTCTATTTCAAGGTTCTGTGCGTTTTCAGACAAGTACAATGTGTATTTTTAGTGTTTCTGATGAAATCCCTCCTTTTAATGCATTTTCTCACAGAAAATGAGTCTCTCGCCATGGGAAAATGGCTTTTTTGAAAAAGCATATTCTGGTCGAGAAATCGTGTTTTAAACAATAAAAACGACTCCCGGCCTTATTTAGTTCACATTTTTACTTTTGGTAACCTAGCCCGTATTCATAACGCACTAAACCTTTTTATCGCGTTAAACGCCTTTTCTCGACAAGAAAAGCACAATTTCATCAAAAACAAACAAAACAAGAAAAATGAATCTATTCAACAGGTCTGCAACACATCCTTAAGAGTTACATGATTTCACCCAATGTCAATGTGTAATTTCTCCAGTTCTGATCGTTGTTTTTGGTTGTTGGTAGCTTGGTCCAATGCCAAAACACAGTGAAATCTTTTTATGGCTTTAAACGCGTGTTCTCCTCGAGAGAAACATGATTTCACTAAAAACGTTATAGTTTAAACATGCCTGTTGTACATGTGTGCAAACACTCAGAGCCTTAAAATAGGGTTTTCACCAATGCGTTTTTTGGTGAGAAACCTTCTATTTCAAGGTTCTGTGCGTTTTCAGACAAGTACAATGTGTATTTTTAGTGTTTCTGATGAAATCCCTCCTTTTAATGCATTTTCTCACAGAAAATGAGTCTCTCGCCATGGGAAAATGGCTTTTTTTGAAAAAGCATATTCTGGTCGAGAAATCGTGTTTTAAACAATAAAAACGACTCCCGGCCTTATTATTTAGTTCACATTTTTACTTTTGGTAACCTAGCCCGTATTCATAACGCACTAAACCTTTTTATCGCGTTAAACGCCTTTTCTCGACAAGAAAAGCACAATTTCATCAAAAACAAACAAAGCAAGAAAAATGAATCTATTCAACAAGTCTGCAACACATCCTTAAGAGTTACATGATTTCACCCAATGTCAATGTGTAATTTCTCCAGTTCTGATCGTTGTTTAGGTTGTTGGTAGCTTGGTCCAATGCCAAAACACAGCGAAATCTTTTTATGGCTTTAAACGCGTGTCCTCCTCGAGAGAAACATGATTTCACTAAAAACGTTATAGTTTAAACATGCCAGTTGTACATGTGTGCAAACACTCAGAGCCTTAAAATAGGGTTTTCACCAATGCGTTTTTTGGTGAGAAACCTTCTATTTCAAGGTTCTGTGCGGTTTCAGACAAGTACAATATGTATTTTTAGTGTTTCTGATGAAATCCCTCCTTTTAATGCGTTTTCTCACAGAAAATGAGTCTCTCGCCATGGGAAAATGGCTTTTTTGAAAAAGCATATTCTGGTCGAGAAATCGTGTTTTAAACAATAAAAACGACTCCCGGCCTTATTTAGTTCACATTTTTACTTTTGGTAACCTAGCCCGTATTCATAACGCACTAAACCTTTTTATCGCGTTAAACGCCTTTTCTCGACAAGAAAAGCACAATTTCATCAAAAACAAACAAAACAAGAAAAATGAATCTATTCAACAAGTCTGCAACACATCCTTAAGAGTTACATGATTTCACCCAATGTCAATGTGTAATTTCTCCAGTTCTGATCGTTGTTTAGGTTGTTGGTAGCTTGGTCCAATGCCAAAACACAGCGAAATCTTTTTATGGCTTTAAACGCGTTTTCTCCTCGAGAAACATGATTTCACTAAAAACGTTATAGTTTAAACATGCCTGTTGTACATGTGTGCAAACACTCAGAGCCTTAAAATAGGGTTTTCACCAATGCGTTTTTTGGTGAGAAACCTTCTATTTCAAGGTTCTGTGCGTTTTCAGACAAGTACAATGTGTATTTTTAGTGTTTCTGATGAAATCCCTCCTTTTAATGCATTTTCTCACAGAAAATGAGTCTCTCGCCATGGGAAAATGGCTTTTTTGAAAAAGCATATTCTGGTCGAGAAATCGTGTTTTAAACAATAAAAACGACTCCCGGCCTTATTTAGTTCACATTTTTACTTTTGGTAACCTAGCCCGTATTCATAACGCACTAAACCTTTTTATCGCGTTAAACGCCTTTTCTCGACAAGAAAAGCACAATTTCATCAAAAACAAACAAAACAAGAAAAATGAATCTATTCAACAGGTCTGCAACACATCCTTAAGAGTTACATGATTTCACCCAATGTCAATGTGTAATTTCTCCAGTTCTGATCGTTGTTTTTGGTTGTTGGTAGCTTGGTCCAATGCCAAAACACAGTGAAATCTTTTTATGGCTTTAAACGCGTGTTCTCCTCGAGAGAAACATGATTTCACTAAAAACGTTATAGTTTAAACATGCCTGTTGTACATGTGTGCAAACACTCAGAGCCTTAAAATAGGGTTTTCACCAATGCGTTTTTTGGTGAGAAACCTTCTATTTCAAGGTTCTGTGCGTTTTCAGACAAGTACAATGTGTATTTTTAGTGTTTCTGATGAAATCCCTCCTTTTAATGCATTTTCTCACAGAAAATGAGTCTCTCGCCATGGGAAAATGGCTTTTTTTGAAAAAGCATATTCTGGTCGAGAAATCGTGTTTTAAACAATAAAAACGACTCCCGGCCTTATTATTTAGTTCACATTTTTACTTTTGGTAACCTAGCCCGTATTCATAACGCACTAAACCTTTTTATCGCGTTAAACGCCTTTTCTCGACAAGAAAAGCACAATTTCATCAAAAACAAACAAAGCAAGAAAAATGAATCTATTCAACAAGTCTGCAACACATCCTTAAGAGTTACATGATTTCACCCAATGTCAATGTGTAATTTCTCCAGTTCTGATCGTTGTTTAGGTTGTTGGTAGCTTGGTCCAATGCCAAAACACAGCGAAATCTTTTTATGGCTTTAAACGCGTGTCCTCCTCGAGAGAAACATGATTTCACTAAAAACGTTATAGTTTAAACATGCCAGTTGTACATGTGTGCAAACACTCAGAGCCTTAAAATAGGGTTTTCACCAATGCGTTTTTTGGTGAGAAACCTTCTATTTCAAGGTTCTGTGCGGTTTCAGACAAGTACAATATGTATTTTTAGTGTTTCTGATGAAATCCCTCCTTTTAATGCG
Source organism: Lampris incognitus (assembly GCF_029633865.1). Taxonomy (NCBI): domain Eukaryota; kingdom Metazoa; phylum Chordata; class Actinopteri; order Lampriformes; family Lampridae; genus Lampris; species Lampris incognitus. Next base: position 55,524 of record NW_026611122.1, read on the forward strand.
TTTTCTCACAGAAAATGAGTCTCTCGCCATGGGAAAATGGCTTTTTTGAAAAAGCATATTCTGGTCGAGAAATCGTGTTTTAAACAATAAAAACGACTCCCGGCCTTATTTAGTTCACATTTTTACTTTTGGTAACCTAGCCCGTATTCATAACGCACTAAACCTTTTTATCGCGTTAAACGCCTTTTCTCGACAAGAAAAGCACAATTTCATCAAAAACAAACAAAACAAGAAAAATGAATCTATTCAACAAGTCTGCAACACATCCTTAAGAGTTACATGATTTCACCCAATGTCAATGTGTAATTTCTCCAGTTCTGATCGTTGTTTAGGTTGTTGGTAGCTTGGTCCAATGCCAAAACACAGTGAAATCTTTTTATGGCTTTAAACGCGTTTTCTCCTCGAGAAACATGATTTCACTAAAAACGTTATAGTTTAAACATGCCTGTTGTACATGTGTGCAAACACTCAGAGCCTTAAAATAGGGTTTTCACCAATGTGTTTTTTGGTGAGAAACCTTCTATTTCAAGGTTCTGTGCGTTTTCAGACAAGTACAATATGTATTTTTAGTGTTTCTGATGAAACCCCTCCTTTTAATGCATTTTCTCACAGAAAATGAGTCTCTCGCCATGGGAAAATGGCTTTTTTGAAAAAGCATATTCTGGTCGAGAAATCGTGTTTTAAACAATAAAAACGACTCCCGGCCTTATTATTTAGTTCACATTTTTACTTTTGGTAACCTAGCCCGTATTCATAACGCACTAAACATTTTTATCGCGTTAAACGCCTTTTCTCGACAAGAAAAGCACAATTTCATCAAAAACAAACAAAGCAAGAAAAATGAATCTATTCAACAAGTCTGCAACACATCCTTAAGAGTTACATGATTTCACCCAATGTCAATGTGTAATTTCTCCAGTTCTGATCGTTGTTTAGGTTGTTGGTAGCTTGGTCCAATGCCAAAACACAGCGAAATCTTTTTATGGCTTTAAACGCGTTTTCTCCTCGAGAAACATGATTTCACTAAAAACGTTATAGTTTAAACATGCCTGTTGTACATGTGTGCAAACACTCAGAGCCTTAAAATAGGGTTTTCACCAATGCGTTTTTTGGTGAGAAACCTTCTATTTCAAGGTTCTGTGCGTTTTCAGACAAGTACAATGTGTATTTTTAGTGTTTCTGATGAAATCCCTCCTTTTAATGCATTTTCTCACAGAAAACGAGTCTCTCGCCATGGGAAAATGGCTTTTTTGAAAAAGCATATTCTGGTCGAGAAATCGTGTTTTAAACAATAAAAACGACTCCCGGCCTTATTTAGTTCACATTTTTACTTTTGGTAACCTAGCCCGTATTCATAACGCACTAAACCTTTTTATCGCGTTAAACGCCTTTTCTCGACAAGAAAAGCACAATTTCATCAAAAACAAACAAAGCAAGAAAAATGAATCTATTCAACAAGTCTGCAACACATCCTTAAGAGTTACATGATTTCACCCAATGTCAATGTGTAATTTCTCCAGTTCTGATCGTTGTTTAGGTTGTTGGTAGCTTGGTCCAATGCCAAAACACAGCGAAATCTTTTTATGGCTTTAAACGCGTGTCCTCCTCGAGAGAAACATGATTTCACTAAAAACGTTATAGTTTAAACATGCCAGTTGTACATGTGTGCAAACACTCAGAGCCTTAAAATAGGGTTTTCACCAATGCGTTTTTTGGTGAGAAACCTTCTATTTCAAGGTTCTGTGCGGTTTCAGACAAGTACAATATGTATTTTTAGTGTTTCTGATGAAATCCCTCCTTTTAATGCGTTTTCTCACAGAAAATGAGTCTCTCGCCATGGGAAAATGGCTTTTTTGAAAAAGCATATTCTGGTCGAGAAATCGTGTTTTAAACAATAAAAACGACTCCCGGCCTTATTTAGTTCACATTTTTACTTTTGGTAACCTAGCCCGTATTCATAACGCACTTAACCTTTTTATCGCGTTAAACGCCTTTTCTCGACAAGAAAAGCACAATTTCATCAAAAACAAACAAAACAAGAAAAATGAATCTATTCAACAAGTCTGCAACACATCCTTAAGAGTTACATGATTTCACCCAATGTCAATGTGTAATTTCTCCAGTTCTGATCGTTGTTTAGGTTGTTGGTAGCTTGGTCCAATGCCAAAACACAGCGAAATCTTTTTATGGCTTTAAACGCGTGTCCTCCTCGAGAGAAACATGATTTCACTAAAAACGTTATAGTTTAAACATGCCAGTTGTACATGTGTGCAAACACTCAGAGCCTTAAAATAGGGTTTTCACCAATGCGTTTTTTGGTGAGAAACCTTCTATTTCAAGGTTCTGTGCGGTTTCAGACAAGTACAATATGTATTTTTAGTGTTTCTGATGAAATCCCTCCTTTTAATGCGTTTTCTCACAGAAAATGAGTCTCTCGCCATGGGAAAATGGCTTTTTTGAAAAAGCATATTCTGGTCGAGAAATCGTGTTTTAAACAATAAAAACGACTCCCGGCCTTATTTAGTTCACATTTTTACTTTTGGTAACCTAGCCCGTATTCATAACGCACTAAACCTTTTTATCGCGTTAAACGCCTTTTCTCGACAAGAAAAGCACAATTTCATCAAAAACAAACAAAACAAGAAAAATGAATCTATTCAACAAGTCTGCAACACATCCTTAAGAGTTACATGATTTCACCAAATGTCAATGTGTAATTTCTCCAGTTCTGATCGTTGTTTAGGTTGTTGGTAGCTTGGTCCAATGCCAAAACACAGTGAAATCTTTTTATGGCTTTAAACGCGTTTTCTCCTCGAGAAACATGATTTCACTAAAAACGTTATAGTTTAAACATGCCTGTTGTACATGTGTGCAAACACTCAGAGCCTTAAAATAGGGTTTTCACCAATGCGTTTTTTGGTGAGAAACCTTCTATTTCAAGGTTCTGTGCGTTTTCAGACAAGTACAATGTGTATTTTTAGTGTTTCTGAAGAAATCCCTCCTTTTAATGCATTTTCTCACAGAAAATGAGTCTCTCGCCATGGGAAAATGGCTTTTTTGAAAAAGCATATTCTGGTCGAGAAATCGTGTTTTAAACAATAAAAACGACTCCCGGCCTTATTTAGTTCACATTTTTACTTTTGGTAACCTAGCCCGTATTCATAACGCACTAAACCTTTTTATCGCGTTAAACGCCTTTTCTCGACAAGAAAAGCACAATTTCATCAAAAACAAACAAAACAAGAAAAATGAATCTATTCAACAGGTCTGCAACACATCCTAAGAGTTACATGATTTCACCCAATGTCAATGTGTAATTTCTCCAGTTCTGATCGTTGTTTAGGTTGTTGGTAGCTTGGTCCAATGCCAAAACACAGTGAAATATTTTTATGGCTTTAAACGCGTGTTCTCCTCGAGAGAAACATGATTTCACTAAAAACGTTATAGTTTAAACATGCCTGTTGTACATGTGTGCAAACACTCAGAGCCTTAAAATAGGGTTTTCACCAATGCGTTTTTTGGTGAGAAACCTTCTATTTCAAGGTTCTGTGCGGTTTCAGACAAGTACAATATGTATTTTTAGTGTTTCTGATGAAATCCCTCCTTTTAATGCGTTTTCTCACAGAAAATGAGTCTCTCGCCATGGGAAAATGGCTTTTTTGAAAAAGCATATTCTGGTCGAGAAATCGTGTTTTAAACAATAAAAACGACTCCCGGCCTTATTTAGTTCACATTTTTACTTTTGGTAACCTAGCCCGTATTCATAACGCACTTAACATTTTTATCGCGTTAAACGCCTTTTCTCGACAAGAAAAGCACAATTTCATCAAAAACAAACAAAACAAGAAAAATGAATCTATTCAACAAGTCTGCAACACATCCTTAAGAGTTACATGATTTCACCCAATGTCAATGTGTAATTTCTCCAGTTCTGATCGTTGTTTAGGTTGTTGGTAGCTTGGTCCAATGCCAAAACACAGCGAAATCTTTTTATGGCTTTAAACGCGTGTCCTCCTCGAGAGAAACATGATTTCACTAAAAACGTTATAGTTTAAACATGCCAGTTGTACATGTGTGCAAACACTCAGAGCCTTAAAATAGGGTTTTCACCAATGCGTTTTTTGGTGAGAAACCTTCTATTTCAAGGTTCTGTGCGGTTTCAGACAAGTACAATATGTATTTTTAGTGTTTCTGATGAAATCCCTCCTTTTAATGCGTTTTCTCACAGAAAATGAGTCTCTCGCCATGGGAAAATGGCTTTTTTGAAAAAGCATATTCTGGTCGAGAAATCGTGTTTTAAACAATAAAAACGACTCCCGGCCTTATTTAGTTCACATTTTTACTTTTGGTAACCTAGCCCGTATTCATAACGCACTAAACCTTTTTATCGCGTTAAACGCCTTTTCTCGACAAGAAAAGCACAATTTCATCAAAAACAAACAAAACAAGAAAAATGAATCTATTCAACAAGTCTGCAACACATCCTTAAGAGTTACATGATTTCACCAAATGTCAATGTGTAATTTCTCCAGTTCTGATCGTTGTTTAGGTTGTTGGTAGCTTGGTCCAATGCCAAAACACAGTGAAATCTTTTTATGGCTTTAAACGCGTTTTCTCCTCGAGAAACATGATTTCACTAAAAACGTTATAGTTTAAACATGCCTGTTGTACATGTGTGCAAACACTCAGAGCCTTAAAATAGGGTTTTCACCAATGCGTTTTTTGGTGAGAAACCTTCTATTTCAAGGTTCTGTGCGTTTTCAGACAAGTACAATGTGTATTTTTAGTGTTTCTGAAGAAATCCCTCCTTTTAATGCATTTTCTCACAGAAAATGAGTCTCTCGCCATGGGAAAATGGCTTTTTTGAAAAAGCATATTCTGGTCGAGAAATCGTGTTTTAAACAATAAAAACGACTCCCGGCCTTATTTAGTTCACATTTTTACTTTTGGTAACCTAGCCCGTATTCATAACGCACTAAACCTTTTTATCGCGTTAAACGCCTTTTCTCGACAAGAAAAGCACAATTTCATCAAAAACAAACAAAACAAGAAAAATGAATCTATTCAACAGGTCTGCAACACATCCTAAGAGTTACATGATTTCACCCAATGTCAATGTGTAATTTCTGCAGTTCTGATCGCTGTTTAGGTTGTTGGTAGCTTGGTCCAATGCCAAAACACAGTGAAATATTTTTATGGCTTTAAACGCGTGTTCTCCTCGAGAGAAACATGATTTCACTAAAAACGTTATAGTTTAAACATGCCTGTTGTACATGTGTGCAAACACTCAGAGCCTTAAAATAGGGTTTTCACCAATGCGTTTTTTGGTGAGAAACCTTCTATTTCAAGGTTCTGTGCGTTTTCAGACAAGTACAATGTGTATTTTTAGTGTTTCTGATGAAATCCCTCCTTTTAATGCGTTTTCTCACAGAAAATGAGTCTCTCGCCATGGGAAAATGGCTTTTTTTGAAAAAGCATATTCTGGTCGAGAAATCGTGTTTTAAACAATAAAAACGACTCCCGGCCTTATTATTTAGTTCACATTTTTACTTTTGGTAACCTAGCCCGTATTCATAACGCACTAAACCTTTTTATCGCGTTAAACGCCTTTTCTCGACAAGAAAAGCACAATTTCATCAAAAACAAACAAAGCAAGAAAAATGAATCTATTCAACAAGTCTGCAACACATCCTTAAGAGTTACATGATTTCACCCAATGTCAATGTGTAATTTCTCCAGTTCTGATCGTTGTTTAGGTTGTTGGTAGCTTGGTCCAATGCCAAAACACAGCGAAATCTTTTTATGGCTTTAAACGCGTGTCCTCCTCGAGAGAAACATGATTTCACTAAAAACGTTATAGTTTAAACATGCCTGTTGTACATGTGTGCAAACACTCAGAGCCTTAAAATAGGGTTTTCACCAATGCGTTTTTTGGTGAGAAACCTTCTATTTCAAGGTTCTGTGCGGTTTCAGACAAGTACAATATGTATTTTTAGTGTTTCTGATGAAATCCCTCCTTTTAATGCGTTTTCTCACAGAAAATGAGTCTCTCGCCATGGGAAAATGGCTTTTTTGAAAAAGCATATTCTGGTCGAGAAATCGTGTTTTAAACAATAAAAACGACTCCCGGCCTTATTTAGTTCACATTTTTACTTTTGGTAACCTAGCCCGTATTCATAACGCACTAAACCTTTTTATCGCGTTAAACGCCTTTTCTCGACAAGAAAAGCACAATTTCATCAAAAACAAACAAAACAAGAAAAATGAATCTATTCAACAAGTCTGCAACACATCCTTAAGAGTTACATGATTTCACCCAATGTCAATGTGTAATTTCTCCAGTTCTGATCGTTGTTTAGGTTGTTGGTAGCTTGGTCCAATGCCAAAACACAGTGAAATCTTTTTATGGCTTTAAACGCGTTTTCTCCTCGAGAAACATGATTTCACTAAAAACGTTATAGTTTAAACATGCCTGTTGTACATGTGTGCAAACACTCAGAGCCTTAAAATAGGGTTTTCACCAATGTGTTTTTTGGTGAGAAACCTTCTATTTCAAGGTTCTGTGCGTTTTCAGACAAGTACAATATGTATTTTTAGTGTTTATGATGAAACCCCTCCTTTTAATGCATTTTCTCACAGAAAATGAGTCTCTCGCCATGGGAAAATGGCTTTTTTTGAAAAAGCATATTCTGGTCGAGAAATCGTGTTTTAAACAATAAAAACGACTCCCGGCCTTATTATTTAGTTCACATTTTTACTTTTGGTAACCTAGCCCGTATTCATAACGCACTAAACATTTTTATCGCGTTAAACGCCTTTTCTCGACAAGAAAAGCACAATTTCATCAAAAACAAACAAAGCAAGAAAAATGAATCTATTCAACAAGTCTGCAACACATCCTTAAGAGTTACATGATTTCACCCAATGTCAATGTGTAATTTCTCCAGTTCTGATCGTTGTTTAGGTTGTTGGTAGCTTGGTCCAATGCCAAAACACAGCGAAATCTTTTTATGGCTTTAAACGCGTTTTCTCCTCGAGAAACATGATTTCACTAAAAACGTTATAGTTTAAACATGCCTGTTTTACATGTGTGCAAACACTCAGAGCCTTAAAATAGGGTTTTCACCAATGCGTTTTTTGGTGAGAAACCTTCTATTTCAAGGTTCTGTGCGTTTTCAGACAAGTACAATGTGTATTTTTAGTGTTTCTGAAGAAATCCCTCCTTTTAATGCATTTTCTCACAGAAAATGAGTCTCTCGCCATGGGAAAATGGCTTTTTTGAAAAAGCATATTCTGGTCGAGAAATCGTGTTTTAAACAATAAAAACGACTCCCGGCCTTATTTAGTTCACATTTTTACTTTTGGTAACCTAGCCCGTATTCATAACGCACTAAACCTTTTTATCGCGTTAAACGCCTTTTCTCGACAAGAAAAGCACAATTTCATCAAAAACAAACAAAACAAGAAAAATGAATCTATTCAACAGGTCTGCAACACATCCTAAGAGTTACATGATTTCACCCAATGTCAATGTGTAATTTCTGCAGTTCTGATCGCTGTTTAGGTTGTTGGTAGCTTGGTCCAATGCCAAAACACAGTGAAATATTTTTATGGCTTTAAACGCGTGTTCTCCTCGAGAGAAACATGATTTCACTAAAAACGTTATAGTTTAAACATGCCTGTTGTACATGTGTGCAAACACTCAGAGCCTTAAAATAGGGTTTTCACCAATGCGTTTTTTGGTGAGAAACCTTCTATTTCAAGGTTCTGTGCGTTTTCAGACAAGTACAATGTGTATTTTTAGTGTTTCTGATGAAATCCCTCCTTTTAATGCGTTTTCTCACAGAAAATGAGTCTCTCGCCATGGGAAAATGGCTTTTTTTGAAAAAGCATATTCTGGTCGAGAAATCGTGTTTTAAACAATAAAAACGACTCCCGGCCTTATTATTTAGTTCACATTTTTACTTTTGGTAACCTAGCCCGTATTCATAACGCACTAAACCTTTTTATCGCGTTAAACGCCTTTTCTCGACAAGAAAAGCACAATTTCATCAAAAACAAACAAAGCAAGAAAAATGAATCTATTCAACAAGTCTGCAACACATCCTTAAGAGTTACATGATTTCACCCAATGTCAATGTGTAATTTCTCCAGTTCTGATCGTTGTTTAGGTTGTTGGTAGCTTGGTCCAATGCCAAAACACAGCGAAATCTTTTTATGGCTTTAAACGCGTGTCCTCCTCGAGAGAAACATGATTTCACTAAAAACGTTATAGTTTAAACATGCCTGTTGTACATGTGTGCAAACACTCAGAGCCTTAAAATAGGGTTTTCACCAATGCGTTTTTTGGTGAGAAACCTTCTATTTCAAGGTTCTGTGCGGTTTCAGACAAGTACAATATGTATTTTTAGTGTTTCTGATGAAATCCCTCCTTTTAATGCGTTTTCTCACAGAAAATGAGTCTCTCGCCATGGGAAAATGGCTTTTTTGAAAAAGCATATTCTGGTCGAGAAATCGTGTTTTAAACAATAAAAACGACTCCCGGCCTTATTTAGTTCACATTTTTACTTTTGGTAACCTAGCCCGTATTCATAACGCACTAAACCTTTTTATCGCGTTAAACGCCTTTTCTCGACAAGAAAAGCACAATTTCATCAAAAACAAACAAAACAAGAAAAATGAATCTATTCAACAAGTCTGCAACACATCCTTAAGAGTTACATGATTTCACCCAATGTCAATGTGTAATTTCTCCAGTTCTGATCGTTGTTTAGGTTGTTGGTAGCTTGGTCCAATGCCAAAACACAGTGAAATCTTTTTATGGCTTTAAACGCGTTTTCTCCTCGAGAAACATGATTTCACTAAAAACGTTATAGTTTAAACATGCCTGTTGTACATGTGTGCAAACACTCAGAGCCTTAAAATAGGGTTTTCACCAATGTGTTTTTTGGTGAGAAACCTTCTATTTCAAGGTTCTGTGCGTTTTCAGACAAGTACAATATGTATTTTTAGTGTTTATGATGAAACCCCTCCTTTTAATGCATTTTCTCACAGAAAATGAGTCTCTCGCCATGGGAAAATGGCTTTTTTTGAAAAAGCATATTCTGGTCGAGAAATCGTGTTTTAAACAATAAAAACGACTCCCGGCCTTATTATTTAGTTCACATTTTTACTTTTGGTAACCTAGCCCGTATTCATAACGCACTAAACATTTTTATCGCGTTAAACGCCTTTTCTCGACAAGAAAAGCACAATTTCATCAAAAACAAACAAAGCAAGAAAAATGAATCTATTCAACAAGTCTGCAACACATCCTTAAGAGTTACATGATTTCACCCAATGTCAATGTGTAATTTCTCCAGTTCTGATCGTTGTTTAGGTTGTTGGTAGCTTGGTCCAATGCCAAAACACAGCGAAATCTTTTTATGGCTTTAAACGCGTTTTCTCCTCGAGAAACATGATTTCACTAAAAACGTTATAGTTTAAACATGCCTGTTGTACATGTGTGCAAACACTCAGAGCCTTAAAATAGGGTTTTCACCAATGCGTTTTTTGGTGAGAAACCTTCTATTTCAAGGTTCTGTGCGTTTTCAGACAAGTACAATGTGTATTTTTAGTGTTTCTGATGAAATCCCTCCTTTTAATGCATTTTCTCACAGAAAATGAGTCTCTCGCCATGGGAAAATGGCTTTTTTGAAAAAGCATATTCTGGTCGAGAAATCGTGTTTTAAACAATAAAAACGACTCCCGGCCTTATTATTTAGTTCACATTTTTACTTTTGGTAACCTAGCCCGTATTCATAACGCACTAAACATTTTTATCGCGTTAAACGCCTTTTCTCGACAAGAAAAGCACAATTTCATCAAAAACAAACAAAGCAAGAAAAATGAATCTATTCAACAAGTGTGCAACACATCCTTAAGAGTTACATGATTTCACCCAATGTCAATGTGTAATTTCTCCAGTTCTGATCGTTGTTTAGGTTGTTGGTAGCTTGGTCCAATGCCAAAACACAGCGAAATCTTTTTATGGCTTTAAACGCGTTTTCTCCTCGAGAAACATGATTTCACTAAAAACGTTATAGTTTAAACATGCCTGTTTTACATGTGTGCAAACACTCAGAGCCTTAAAATAGGGTTTTCACCAATGCGTTTTTTGGTGAGAAACCTTCTATTTCAAGGGTCTGTGCGTTTTCAGACAAGTACAATGTGTATTTTTAGTGTTTCTGATGAAATCCCTCCTTTTAATGCATTTTCTCACAGAAAATGAGTCTCTCGCCATGGGAAAATGGCTTTTTTGAAAAAGCATATTCTGGTCGAGAAATCGTGTTTTAAACAATAAAAACGACTCCCGGCCTTATTTAGTTCACATTTTTACTTTTGGTAACCTAGCCCGTATTCATAACGCACTAAACCTTTTTATCGCGTTAAACGCCTTTTCTCGACAAGAAAAGCACAATTTCATCAAAAACAAACAAAACAAGAAAAATGAATCTATTCAACAGGTCTGCAACACATCCTTAAGAGTTACATGATTTCACCCAATGTCAATGTGTAATTTCTCCAGTTCTGATCGTTGTTTTTGGTTGTTGGTAGCTTGGTCCAATGCCAAAACACAGTGAAATCTTTTTATGGCTTTAAACGCGTGTTCTCCTCGAGAGAAACATGATTTCACTAAAAACGTTATAGTTTAAACATGCCTGTTGTACATGTGTGCAAACACTCAGAGCCTTAAAATAGGGTTTTCACCAATGCGTTTTTTGGTGAGAAACCTTCTATTTCAAGGTTCTGTGCGTTTTCAGACAAGTACAATGTGTATTTTTAGTGTTTCTGATGAAATCCCTCCTTTTAATGCATTTTCTCACAGAAAATGAGTCTCTCGCCATGGGAAAATGGCTTTTTTTGAAAAAGCATATTCTGGTCGAGAAATCGTGTTTTAAACAATAAAAACGACTCCCGGCCTTATTATTTAGTTCACATTTTTACTTTTGGTAACCTAGCCCGTATTCATAACGCACTAAACCTTTTTATCGCGTTAAACGCCTTTTCTCGACAAGAAAAGCACAATTTCATCAAAAACAAACAAAGCAAGAAAAATGAATCTATTCAACAAGTCTGCAACACATCCTTAAGAGTTACATGATTTCACCCAATGTCAATGTGTAATTTCTCCAGTTCTGATCGTTGTTTAGGTTGTTGGTAGCTTGGTCCAATGCCAAAACACAGCGAAATCTTTTTATGGCTTTAAACGCGTGTCCTCCTCGAGAGAAACATGATTTCACTAAAAACGTTATAGTTTAAACATGCCTGTTGTACATGTGTGCAAACACTCAGAGCCTTAAAATAGGGTTTTCACCAATGCGTTTTTTGGTGAGAAACCTTCTATTTCAAGGTTCTGTGCGGTTTCAGACAAGTACAATATGTATTTTTAGTGTTTCTGATGAAATCCCTCCTTTTAATGCGTTTTCTCACAGAAAATGAGTCTCTCGCCATGGGAAAATGGCTTTTTTGAAAAAGCATATTCTGGTCGAGAAATCGTGTTTTAAACAATAAAAACGACTCCCGGCCTTATTTAGTTCACATTTTTACTTTTGGTAACCTAGCCCGTATTCATAACGCACTAAACCTTTTTATCGCGTTAAACGCCTTTTCTCGACAAGAAAAGCACAATTTCATCAAAAACAAACAAAACAAGAAAAATGAATCTATTCAACAAGTCTGCAACACATCCTTAAGAGTTACATGATTTCACCCAATGTCAATGTGTAATTTCTCCAGTTCTGATCGTTGTTTAGGTTGTTGGTAGCTTGGTCCAATGCCAAAACACAGTGAAATCTTTTTATGGCTTTAAACGCGTTTTCTCCTCGAGAAACATGATTTCACTAAAAACGTTATAGTTTAAACATGCCTGTTGTACATGTGTGCAAACACTCAGAGCCTTAAAATAGGGTTTTCACCAATGTGTTTTTTGGTGAGAAACCTTCTATTTCAAGGTTCTGTGCGTTTTCAGACAAGTACAATATGTATTTTTAGTGTTTATGATGAAACCCCTCCTTTTAATGCATTTTCTCACAGAAAATGAGTCTCTCGCCATGGGAAAATGGCTTTTTTTGAAAAAGCATATTCTGGTCGAGAAATCGTGTTTTAAACAATAAAAACGACTCCCGGCCTTATTATTTAGTTCACATTTTTACTTTTGGTAACCTAGCCCGTATTCATAACGCACTAAACATTTTTATCGCGTTAAACGCCTTTTCTCGACAAGAAAAGCACAATTTCATCAAAAACAAACAAAGCAAGAAAAATGAATCTATTCAACAAGTCTGCAACACATCCTTAAGAGTTACATGATTTCACCCAATGTCAATGTGTAATTTCTCCAGTTCTGATCGTTGTTTAGGTTGTTGGTAGCTTGGTCCAATGCCAAAACACAGCGAAATCTTTTTATGGCTTTAAACGCGTTTTCTCCTCGAGAAACATGATTTCACTAAAAACGTTATAGTTTAAACATGCCTGTTGTACATGTGTGCAAACACTCAGAGCCTTAAAATAGGGTTTTCACCAATGCGTTTTTTGGTGAGAAACCTTCTATTTCAAGGTTCTGTGCGTTTTCAGACAAGTACAATGTGTATTTTTAGTGTTTCTGATGAAATCCCTCCTTTTAATGCATTTTCTCACAGAAAATGAGTCTCTCGCCATGGGAAAATGGCTTTTTTGAAAAAGCATATTCTGGTCGAGAAATCGTGTTTTAAACAATAAAAACGACTCCCGGCCTTATTATTTAGTTCACATTTTTACTTTTGGTAACCTAGCCCGTATTCATAACGCACTAAACATTTTTATCGCGTTAAACGCCTTTTCTCGACAAGAAAAGCACAATTTCATCAAAAACAAACAAAGCAAGAAAAATGAATCTATTCAACAAGTGTGCAACACATCCTTAAGAGTTACATGATTTCACCCAATGTCAATGTGTAATTTCTCCAGTTCTGATCGTTGTTTAGGTTGTTGGTAGCTTGGTCCAATGCCAAAACACAGCGAAATCTTTTTATGGCTTTAAACGCGTTTTCTCCTCGAGAAACATGATTTCACTAAAAACGTTATAGTTTAAACATGCCTGTTTTACATGTGTGCAAACACTCAGAGCCTTAAAATAGGGTTTTCACCAATGCGTTTTTTGGTGAGAAACCTTCTATTTCAAGGGTCTGTGCGTTTTCAGACAAGTACAATGTGTATTTTTAGTGTTTCTGATGAAATCCCTCCTTTTAATGCATTTTCTCACAGAAAATGAGTCTCTCGCCATGGGAAAATGGCTTTTTTGAAAAAGCATATTCTGGTCGAGAAATCGTGTTTTAAACAATAAAAACGACTCCCGGCCTTATTTAGTTCACATTTTTACTTTTGGTAACCTAGCCCGTATTCATAACGCACTAAACCTTTTTATCGCGTTAAACGCCTTTTCTCGACAAGAAAAGCACAATTTCATCAAAAACAAACAAAACAAGAAAAATGAATCTATTCAACAGGTCTGCAACACATCCTTAAGAGTTACATGATTTCACCCAATGTCAATGTGTAATTTCTCCAGTTCTGATCGTTGTTTTTGGTTGTTGGTAGCTTGGTCCAATGCCAAAACACAGTGAAATCTTTTTATGGCTTTAAACGCGTGTTCTCCTCGAGAGAAACATGATTTCACTAAAAACGTTATAGTTTAAACATGCCTGTTGTACATGTGTGCAAACACTCAGAGCCTTAAAATAGGGTTTTCACCAATGCGTTTTTTGGTGAGAAACCTTCTATTTCAAGGTTCTGTGCGTTTTCAGACAAGTACAATGTGTATTTTTAGTGTTTCTGATGAAATCCCTCCTTTTAATGCATTTTCTCACAGAAAATGAGTCTCTCGCCATGGGAAAATGGCTTTTTTTGAAAAAGCATATTCTGGTCGAGAAATCGTGTTTTAAACAATAAAAACGACTCCCGGCCTTATTATTTAGTTCACATTTTTACTTTTGGTAACCTAGCCCGTATTCATAACGCACTAAACCTTTTTATCGCGTTAAACGCCTTTTCTCGACAAGAAAAGCACAATTTCATCAAAAACAAACAAAGCAAGAAAAATGAATCTATTCAACAAGTCTGCAACACATCCTTAAGAGTTACATGATTTCACCCAATGTCAATGTGTAATTTCTCCAGTTCTGATCGTTGTTTAGGTTGTTGGTAGCTTGGTCCAATGCCAAAACACAGCGAAATCTTTTTATGGCTTTAAACGCGTGTCCTCCTCGAGAGAAACATGATTTCACTAAAAACGTTATAGTTTAAACATGCCTGTTGTACATGTGTGCAAACACTCAGAGCCTTAAAATAGGGTTTTCACCAATGCGTTTTTTGGTGAGAAACCTTCTATTTCAAGGTTCTGTGCGGTTTCAGACAAGTACAATATGTATTTTTAGTGTTTCTGATGAAATCCCTCCTTTTAATGCGTTTTCTCACAGAAAATGAGTCTCTCGCCATGGGAAAATGGCTTTTTTGAAAAAGCATATTCTGGTCGAGAAATCGTGTTTTAAACAATAAAAACGACTCCCGGCCTTATTATTTAGTTCACATTTTTACTTTTGGTAACCTAGCCCGTATTCATAACGCACTAAACATTTTTATCGCGTTAAACGCCTTTTCTCGACAAGAAAAGCACAATTTCATCAAAAACAAACAAAGCAAGAAAAATGAATCTATTCAACAGGTCTGCAACACATCCTTAAGAGTTACATGATTTCACCCAATGTCAATGTGTAATTTCTCCAGTTCTGATCGTTGTTTAGGTTGTTGGTAGCTTGGTCCAATGCCAAAACACAGCGAAATCTTTTTATGGCTTTAAACGCGTTTTCTCCTCGAGAAACATGATTTCACTAAAAACGTTATAGTTTAAACATGCCTGTTGTACATGTGTGCAAACACTCAGAGCCTTAAAATAGGGTTTTCACCAATGCGTTTTTTGGTGAGAAACCTTCTATTTCAAGGTTCTGTGCGTTTTCAGACAAGTACAATGTGTATTTTTAGTGTTTCTGATGAAATCCCTCCTTTTAATGCATTTTCTCACAGAAAATGAGTCTCTCGCCATGGGAAAATGGCTTTTTTGAAAAAGCATATTCTGGTCGAGAAATCGTGTTTTAAACAATAAAAACGACTCCCGGCCTTATTTAGTTCACATTTTTACTTTTGGTAACCTAGCCCGTATTCATAACGCACTAAACCTTTTTATCGCGTTAAACGCCTTTTCTCGACAAGAAAAGCACAATTTCATCAAAAACAAACAAAACAAGAAAAATGAATCTATTCAACAGGTCTGCAACACATCCTTAAGAGTTACATGATTTCACCCAATGTCAATGTGTAATTTCTCCAGTTCTGATCGTTGTTTTTGGTTGTTGGTAGCTTGGTCCAATGCCAAAACACAGTGAAATCTTTTTATGGCTTTAAACGCGTGTTCTCCTCGAGAGAAACATGATTTCACTAAAAACGTTATAGTTTAAACATGCCTGTTGTACATGTGTGCAAACACTCAGAGCCTTAAAATAGGGTTTTCACCAATGCGTTTTTTGGTGAGAAACCTTCTATTTCAAGGTTCTGTGCGTTTTCAGACAAGTACAATGTGTATTTTTAGTGTTTCTGATGAAATCCCTCCTTTTAATGCATTTTCTCACAGAAAATGAGTCTCTCGCCATGGGAAAATGGCTTTTTTTGAAAAAGCATATTCTGGTCGAGAAATCGTGTTTTAAACAATAAAAACGACTCCCGGCCTTATTATTTAGTTCACATTTTTACTTTTGGTAACCTAGCCCGTATTCATAACGCACTAAACCTTTTTATCGCGTTAAACGCCTTTTCTCGACAAGAAAAGCACAATTTCATCAAAAACAAACAAAGCAAGAAAAATGAATCTATTCAACAAGTCTGCAACACATCCTTAAGAGTTACATGATTTCACCCAATGTCAATGTGTAATTTCTCCAGTTCTGATCGTTGTTTAGGTTGTTGGTAGCTTGGTCCAATGCCAAAACACAGCGAAATCTTTTTATGGCTTTAAACGCGTGTCCTCCTCGAGAGAAACATGATTTCACTAAAAACGTTATAGTTTAAACATGCCAGTTGTACATGTGTGCAAACACTCAGAGCCTTAAAATAGGGTTTTCACCAATGCGTTTTTTGGTGAGAAACCTTCTATTTCAAGGTTCTGTGCGGTTTCAGACAAGTACAATATGTATTTTTAGTGTTTCTGATGAAATCCCTCCTTTTAATGCGTTTTCTCACAGAAAATGAGTCTCTCGCCATGGGAAAATGGCTTTTTTGAAAAAGCATATTCTGGTCGAGAAATCGTGTTTTAAACAATAAAAACGACTCCCGGCCTTATTTAGTTCACATTTTTACTTTTGGTAACCTAGCCCGTATTCATAACGCACTAAACCTTTTTATCGCGTTAAACGCCTTTTCTCGACAAGAAAAGCACAATTTCATCAAAAACAAACAAAACAAGAAAAATGAATCTATTCAACAAGTCTGCAACACATCCTTAAGAGTTACATGATTTCACCCAATGTCAATGTGTAATTTCTCCAGTTCTGATCGTTGTTTAGGTTGTTGGTAGCTTGGTCCAATGCCAAAACACAGTGAAATCTTTTTATGGCTTTAAACGCGTTTTCTCCTCGAGAAACATGATTTCACTAAAAACGTTATAGTTTAAACATGCCTGTTGTACATGTGTGCAAACACTCAGAGCCTTAAAATAGGGTTTTCACCAATGTGTTTTTTGGTGAGAAACCTTCTATTTCAAGGTTCTGTGCGTTTTCAGACAAGTACAATATGTATTTTTAGTGTTTCTGATGAAACCCCTCCTTTTAATGCATTTTCTCACAGAAAATGAGTCTCTCGCCATGGGAAAATGGCTTTTTTTGAAAAAGCATATTCTGGTCGAGAAATCGTGTTTTAAACAATAAAAACGACTCCCGGCCTTATTATTTAGTTCACATTTTTACTTTTGGTAACCTAGCCCGTATTCATAACGCACTAAACATTTTTATCGCGTTAAACGCCTTTTCTCGACAAGAAAAGCACAATTTCATCAAAAACAAACAAAGCAAGAAAAATGAATCTATTCAACAAGTCTGCAACACATCCTTAAGAGTTACATGATTTCACCCAATGTCAATGTGTAATTTCTCCAGTTCTGATCGTTGTTTAGGTTGTTGGTAGCTTGGTCCAATGCCAAAACACAGCGAAATCTTTTTATGGCTTTAAACGCGTTTTCTCCTCGAGAAACATGATTTCACTAAAAACGTTATAGTTTAAACATGCCTGTTGTACATGTGTGCAAACACTCAGAGCCTTAAAATAGGGTTTTCACCAATGCGTTTTTTGGTGAGAAACCTTCTATTTCAAGGTTCTGTGCGTTTTCAGACAAGTACAATGTGTATTTTTAGTGTTTCTGATGAAATCCCTCCTTTTAATGCATTTTCTCACAGAAAATGAGTCTCTCGCCATGGGAAAATGGCTTTTTTGAAAAAGCATATTCTGGTCGAGAAATCGTGTTTTAAACAATAAAAACGACTCCCGGCCTTATTTAGTTCACATTTTTACTTTTGGTAACCTAGCCCGTATTCATAACGCACTAAACCTTTTTATCGCGTTAAACGCCTTTTCTCGACAAGAAAAGCACAATTTCATCAAAAACAAACAAAACAAGAAAAATGAATCTATTCAACAGGTCTGCAACACATCCTTAAGAGTTACATGATTTCACCCAATGTCAATGTGTAATTTCTCCAGTTCTGATCGTTGTTTTTGGTTGTTGGTAGCTTGGTCCAATGCCAAAACACAGTGAAATCTTTTTATGGCTTTAAACGCGTGTTCTCCTCGAGAGAAACATGATTTCACTAAAAACGTTATAGTTTAAACATGCCTGTTGTACATGTGTGCAAACACTCAGAGCCTTAAAATAGGGTTTTCACCAATGCGTTTTTTGGTGAGAAACCTTCTATTTCAAGGTTCTGTGCGTTTTCAGACAAGTACAATGTGTATTTTTAGTGTTTCTGATGAAATCCCTCCTTTTAATGCATTTTCTCACAGAAAATGAGTCTCTCGCCATGGGAAAATGGCTTTTTTTGAAAAAGCATATTCTGGTCGAGAAATCGTGTTTTAAACAATAAAAACGACTCCCGGCCTTATTATTTAGTTCACATTTTTACTTTTGGTAACCTAGCCCGTATTCATAACGCACTAAACCTTTTTATCGCGTTAAACGCCTTTTCTCGACAAGAAAAGCACAATTTCATCAAAAACAAACAAAGCAAGAAAAATGAATCTATTCAACAAGTCTGCAACACATCCTTAAGAGTTACATGATTTCACCCAATGTCAATGTGTAATTTCTCCAGTTCTGATCGTTGTTTAGGTTGTTGGTAGCTTGGTCCAATGCCAAAACACAGCGAAATCTTTTTATGGCTTTAAACGCGTGTCCTCCTCGAGAGAAACATGATTTCACTAAAAACGTTATAGTTTAAACATGCCTGTTGTACATGTGTGCAAACACTCAGAGCCTTAAAATAGGGTTTTCACCAATGCGTTTTTTGGTGAGAAACCTTCTATTTCAAGGTTCTGTGCGGTTTCAGACAAGTACAATATGTATTTTTAGTGTTTCTGATGAAATCCCTCCTTTTAATGCGTTTTCTCACAGAAAATGAGTCTCTCGCCATGGGAAAATGGCTTTTTTGAAAAAGCATATTCTGGTCGAGAAATCGTGTTTTAAACAATAAAAACGACTCCCGGCCTTATTATTTAGTTCACATTTTTACTTTTGGTAACCTAGCCCGTATTCATAACGCACTAAACATTTTTATCGCGTTAAACGCCTTTTCTCGACAAGAAAAGCACAATTTCATCAAAAACAAACAAAGCAAGAAAAATGAATCTATTCAACAGGTCTGCAACACATCCTTAAGAGTTACATGATTTCACCCAATGTCAATGTGTAATTTCTCCAGTTCTGATCGTTGTTTAGGTTGTTGGTAGCTTGGTCCAATGCCAAAACACAGCGAAATCTTTTTATGGCTTTAAACGCGTTTTCTCCTCGAGAAACATGATTTCACTAAAAACGTTATAGTTTAAACATGCCTGTTGTACATGTGTGCAAACACTCAGAGCCTTAAAATAGGGTTTTCACCAATGCGTTTTTTGGTGAGAAACCTTCTATTTCAAGGTTCTGTGCGTTTTCAGACAAGTACAATGTGTATTTTTAGTGTTTCTGATGAAATCCCTCCTTTTAATGCATTTTCTCACAGAAAATGAGTCTCTCGCCATGGGAAAATGGCTTTTTTGAAAAAGCATATTCTGGTCGAGAAATCGTGTTTTAAACAATAAAAACGACTCCCGGCCTTATTTAGTTCACATTTTTACTTTTGGTAACCTAGCCCGTATTCATAACGCACTAAACCTTTTTATCGCGTTAAACGCCTTTTCTCGACAAGAAAAGCACAATTTCATCAAAAACAAACAAAACAAGAAAAATGAATCTATTCAACAGGTCTGCAACACATCCTTAAGAGTTACATGATTTCACCCAATGTCAATGTGTAATTTCTCCAGTTCTGATCGTTGTTTTTGGTTGTTGGTAGCTTGGTCCAATGCCAAAACACAGTGAAATCTTTTTATGGCTTTAAACGCGTGTTCTCCTCGAGAGAAACATGATTTCACTAAAAACGTTATAGTTTAAACATGCCTGTTGTACATGTGTGCAAACACTCAGAGCCTTAAAATAGGGTTTTCACCAATGCGTTTTTTGGTGAGAAACCTTCTATTTCAAGGTTCTGTGCGTTTTCAGACAAGTACAATGTGTATTTTTAGTGTTTCTGATGAAATCCCTCCTTTTAATGCATTTTCTCACAGAAAATGAGTCTCTCGCCATGGGAAAATGGCTTTTTTTGAAAAAGCATATTCTGGTCGAGAAATCGTGTTTTAAACAATAAAAACGACTCCCGGCCTTATTATTTAGTTCACATTTTTACTTTTGGTAACCTAGCCCGTATTCATAACGCACTAAACCTTTTTATCGCGTTAAACGCCTTTTCTCGACAAGAAAAGCACAATTTCATCAAAAACAAACAAAGCAAGAAAAATGAATCTATTCAACAAGTCTGCAACACATCCTTAAGAGTTACATGATTTCACCCAATGTCAATGTGTAATTTCTCCAGTTCTGATCGTTGTTTAGGTTGTTGGTAGCTTGGTCCAATGCCAAAACACAGCGAAATCTTTTTATGGCTTTAAACGCGTGTCCTCCTCGAGAGAAACATGATTTCACTAAAAACGTTATAGTTTAAACATGCCAGTTGTACATGTGTGCAAACACTCAGAGCCTTAAAATAGGGTTTTCACCAATGCGTTTTTTGGTGAGAAACCTTCTATTTCAAGGTTCTGTGCGGTTTCAGACAAGTACAATATGTATTTTTAGTGTTTCTGATGAAATCCCTCCTTTTAATGCGTTTTCTCACAGAAAATGAGTCTCTCGCCATGGGAAAATGGCTTTTTTGAAAAAGCATATTCTGGTCGAGAAATCGTGTTTTAAACAATAAAAACGACTCCCGGCCTTATTTAGTTCACATTTTTACTTTTGGTAACCTAGCCCGTATTCATAACGCACTAAACCTTTTTATCGCGTTAAACGCCTTTTCTCGACAAGAAAAGCACAATTTCATCAAAAACAAACAAAACAAGAAAAATGAATCTATTCAACAAGTCTGCAACACATCCTTAAGAGTTACATGATTTCACCCAATGTCAATGTGTAATTTCTCCAGTTCTGATCGTTGTTTAGGTTGTTGGTAGCTTGGTCCAATGCCAAAACACAGTGAAATCTTTTTATGGCTTTAAACGCGTTTTCTCCTCGAGAAACATGATTTCACTAAAAACGTTATAGTTTAAACATGCCTGTTGTACATGTGTGCAAACACTCAGAGCCTTAAAATAGGGTTTTCACCAATGTGTTTTTTGGTGAGAAACCTTCTATTTCAAGGTTCTGTGCGTTTTCAGACAAGTACAATATGTATTTTTAGTGTTTCTGATGAAACCCCTCCTTTTAATGCATTTTCTCACAGAAAATGAGTCTCTCGCCATGGGAAAATGGCTTTTTTTGAAAAAGCATATTCTGGTCGAGAAATCGTGTTTTAAACAATAAAAACGACTCCCGGCCTTATTATTTAGTTCACATTTTTACTTTTGGTAACCTAGCCCGTATTCATAACGCACTAAACATTTTTATCGCGTTAAACGCCTTTTCTCGACAAGAAAAGCACAATTTCATCAAAAACAAACAAAGCAAGAAAAATGAATCTATTCAACAAGTCTGCAACACATCCTTAAGAGTTACATGATTTCACCCAATGTCAATGTGTAATTTCTCCAGTTCTGATCGTTGTTTAGGTTGTTGGTAGCTTGGTCCAATGCCAAAACACAGCGAAATCTTTTTATGGCTTTAAACGCGTTTTCTCCTCGAGAAACATGATTTCACTAAAAACGTTATAGTTTAAACATGCCTGTTGTACATGTGTGCAAACACTCAGAGCCTTAAAATAGGGTTTTCACCAATGCGTTTTTTGGTGAGAAACCTTCTATTTCAAGGTTCTGTGCGTTTTCAGACAAGTACAATGTGTATTTTTAGTGTTTCTGATGAAATCCCTCCTTTTAATGCATTTTCTCACAGAAAATGAGTCTCTCGCCATGGGAAAATGGCTTTTTTGAAAAAGCATATTCTGGTCGAGAAATCGTGTTTTAAACAATAAAAACGACTCCCGGCCTTATTTAGTTCACATTTTTACTTTTGGTAACCTAGCCCGTATTCATAACGCACTAAACCTTTTTATCGCGTTAAACGCCTTTTCTCGACAAGAAAAGCACAATTTCATCAAAAACAAACAAAACAAGAAAAATGAATCTATTCAACAGGTCTGCAACACATCCTTAAGAGTTACATGATTTCACCCAATGTCAATGTGTAATTTCTCCAGTTCTGATCGTTGTTTTTGGTTGTTGGTAGCTTGGTCCAATGCCAAAACACAGTGAAATCTTTTTATGGCTTTAAACGCGTGTTCTCCTCGAGAGAAACATGATTTCACTAAAAACGTTATAGTTTAAACATGCCTGTTGTACATGTGTGCAAACACTCAGAGCCTTAAAATAGGGTTTTCACCAATGCGTTTTTTGGTGAGAAACCTTCTATTTCAAGGTTCTGTGCGTTTTCAGACAAGTACAATGTGTATTTTTAGTGTTTCTGATGAAATCCCTCCTTTTAATGCATTTTCTCACAGAAAATGAGTCTCTCGCCATGGGAAAATGGCTTTTTTTGAAAAAGCATATTCTGGTCGAGAAATCGTGTTTTAAACAATAAAAACGACTCCCGGCCTTATTATTTAGTTCACATTTTTACTTTTGGTAACCTAGCCCGTATTCATAACGCACTAAACCTTTTTATCGCGTTAAACGCCTTTTCTCGACAAGAAAAGCACAATTTCATCAAAAACAAACAAAGCAAGAAAAATGAATCTATTCAACAAGTCTGCAACACATCCTTAAGAGTTACATGATTTCACCCAATGTCAATGTGTAATTTCTCCAGTTCTGATCGTTGTTTAGGTTGTTGGTAGCTTGGTCCAATGCCAAAACACAGCGAAATCTTTTTATGGCTTTAAACGCGTGTCCTCCTCGAGAGAAACATGATTTCACTAAAAACGTTATAGTTTAAACATGCCAGTTGTACATGTGTGCAAACACTCAGAGCCTTAAAATAGGGTTTTCACCAATGCGTTTTTTGGTGAGAAACCTTCTATTTCAAGGTTCTGTGCGGTTTCAGACAAGTACAATATGTATTTTTAGTGTTTCTGATGAAATCCCTCCTTTTAATGCGTTTTCTCACAGAAAATGAGTCTCTCGCCATGGGAAAATGGCTTTTTTGAAAAAGCATATTCTGGTCGAGAAATCGTGTTTTAAACAATAAAAACGACTCCCGGCCTTATTTAGTTCACATTTTTACTTTTGGTAACCTAGCCCGTATTCATAACGCACTAAACCTTTTTATCGCGTTAAACGCCTTTTCTCGACAAGAAAAGCACAATTTCATCAAAAACAAACAAAACAAGAAAAATGAATCTATTCAACAAGTCTGCAACACATCCTTAAGAGTTACATGATTTCACCCAATGTCAATGTGTAATTTCTCCAGTTCTGATCGTTGTTTAGGTTGTTGGTAGCTTGGTCCAATGCCAAAACACAGTGAAATCTTTTTATGGCTTTAAACGCGTTTTCTCCTCGAGAAACATGATTTCACTAAAAACGTTATAGTTTAAACATGCCTGTTGTACATGTGTGCAAACACTCAGAGCCTTAAAATAGGGTTTTCACCAATGTGTTTTTTGGTGAGAAACCTTCTATTTCAAGGTTCTGTGCGTTTTCAGACAAGTACAATATGTATTTTTAGTGTTTCTGATGAAACCCCTCCTTTTAATGCATTTTCTCACAGAAAATGAGTCTCTCGCCATGGGAAAATGGCTTTTTTTGAAAAAGCATATTCTGGTCGAGAAATCGTGTTTTAAACAATAAAAACGACTCCCGGCCTTATTATTTAGTTCACATTTTTACTTTTGGTAACCTAGCCCGTATTCATAACGCACTAAACATTTTTATCGCGTTAAACGCCTTTTCTCGACAAGAAAAGCACAATTTCATCAAAAACAAACAAAGCAAGAAAAATGAATCTATTCAACAAGTCTGCAACACATCCTTAAGAGTTACATGATTTCACCCAATGTCAATGTGTAATTTCTCCAGTTCTGATCGTTGTTTAGGTTGTTGGTAGCTTGGTCCAATGCCAAAACACAGCGAAATCTTTTTATGGCTTTAAACGCGTGTTCTCCTCGAGAGAAACATGATTTCACTAAAAACGTTATAGTTTAAACATGCCTGTTGTACATGTGTGCAAACACTCAGAGCCTTAAAATAGGGTTTTCACCAATGCGTTTTTTGGTGAGAAACCTTCTATTTCAAGGTTCTGTGCGGTTTCAGACAAGTACAATATGTATTTTTAGTGTTTCTGATGAAATCCCTCCTTTTAATGCGTTTTCTCACAGAAAATGAGTCTCTCGCCATGGGAAAATGGCTTTTTTGAAAAAGCATATTCTGGTCGAGAAATCGTGTTTTAAACAATAAAAACGACTCCCGGCCTTATTTAGTTCACATTTTTACTTTTGGTAACCTAGCCCGTATTCATAACGCACTTAACATTTTTATCGCGTTAAACGCCTTTTCTCGACAAGAAAAGCACAATTTCATCAAAAACAAACAAAACAAGAAAAATGAATCTATTCAACAAGTCTGCAACACATCCTTAAGAGTTACATGATTTCACCCAATGTCAATGTGTAATTTCTCCAGTTCTGATCGTTGTTTAGGTTGTTGGTAGCTTGGTCCAATGCCAAAACACAGCGAAATCTTTTTATGGCTTTAAACGCGTGTCCTCCTCGAGAGAAACATGATTTCACTAAAAACGTTATAGTTTAAACATGCCAGTTGTACATGTGTGCAAACACTCAGAGCCTTAAAATAGGGTTTTCACCAATGCGTTTTTTGGTGAGAAACCTTCTATTTCAAGGTTCTGTGCGGTTTCAGACAAGTACAATATGTATTTTTAGTGTTTCTGATGAAATCCCTCCTTTTAATGCGTTTTCTCACAGAAAATGAGTCTCTCGCCATGGGAAAATGGCTTTTTTGAAAAAGCATATTCTGGTCGAGAAATCGTGTTTTAAACAATAAAAACGACTCCCGGCCTTATTTAGTTCACATTTTTACTTTTGGTAACCTAGCCCGTATTCATAACGCACTAAACCTTTTTATCGCGTTAAACGCCTTTTCTCGACAAGAAAAGCACAATTTCATCAAAAACAAACAAAACAAGAAAAATGAATCTATTCAACAAGTCTGCAACACATCCTTAAGAGTTACATGATTTCACCAAATGTCAATGTGTAATTTCTCCAGTTCTGATCGTTGTTTAGGTTGTTGGTAGCTTGGTCCAATGCCAAAACACAGTGAAATCTTTTTATGGCTTTAAACGCGTTTTCTCCTCGAGAAACATGATTTCACTAAAAACGTTATAGTTTAAACATGCCTGTTGTACATGTGTGCAAACACTCAGAGCCTTAAAATAGGGTTTTCACCAATGCGTTTTTTGGTGAGAAACCTTCTATTTCAAGGTTCTGTGCGTTTTCAGACAAGTACAATGTGTATTTTTAGTGTTTCTGAAGAAATCCCTCCTTTTAATGCATTTTCTCACAGAAAATGAGTCTCTCGCCATGGGAAAATGGCTTTTTTGAAAAAGCATATTCTGGTCGAGAAATCGTGTTTTAAACAATAAAAACGACTCCCGGCCTTATTTAGTTCACATTTTTACTTTTGGTAACCTAGCCCGTATTCATAACGCACTAAACCTTTTTATCGCGTTAAACGCCTTTTCTCGACAAGAAAAGCACAATTTCATCAAAAACAAACAAAACAAGAAAAATGAATCTATTCAACAGGTCTGCAACACATCCTAAGAGTTACATGATTTCACCCAATGTCAATGTGTAATTTCTGCAGTTCTGATCGCTGTTTAGGTTGTTGGTAGCTTGGTCCAATGCCAAAACACAGTGAAATATTTTTATGGCTTTAAACGCGTGTTCTCCTCGAGAGAAACATGATTTCACTAAAAACGTTATAGTTTAAACATGCCTGTTGTACATGTGTGCAAACACTCAGAGCCTTAAAATAGGGTTTTCACCAATGCGTTTTTTGGTGAGAAACCTTCTATTTCAAGGTTCTGTGCGTTTTCAGACAAGTACAATGTGTATTTTTAGTGTTTCTGATGAAATCCCTCCTTTTAATGCGTTTTCTCACAGAAAATGAGTCTCTCGCCATGGGAAAATGGCTTTTTTTGAAAAAGCATATTCTGGTCGAGAAATCGTGTTTTAAACAATAAAAACGACTCCCGGCCTTATTATTTAGTTCACATTTTTACTTTTGGTAACCTAGCCCGTATTCATAACGCACTAAACCTTTTTATCGCGTTAAACGCCTTTTCTCGACAAGAAAAGCACAATTTCATCAAAAACAAACAAAGCAAGAAAAATGAATCTATTCAACAAGTCTGCAACACATCCTTAAGAGTTACATGATTTCACCCAATGTCAATGTGTAATTTCTCCAGTTCTGATCGTTGTTTAGGTTGTTGGTAGCTTGGTCCAATGCCAAAACACAGCGAAATCTTTTTATGGCTTTAAACGCGTGTCCTCCTCGAGAGAAACATGATTTCACTAAAAACGTTATAGTTTAAACATGCCTGTTGTACATGTGTGCAAACACTCAGAGCCTTAAAATAGGGTTTTCACCAATGCGTTTTTTGGTGAGAAACCTTCTATTTCAAGGTTCTGTGCGGTTTCAGACAAGTACAATATGTATTTTTAGTGTTTCTGATGAAATCCCTCCTTTTAATGCGTTTTCTCACAGAAAATGAGTCTCTCGCCATGGGAAAATGGCTTTTTTGAAAAAGCATATTCTGGTCGAGAAATCGTGTTTTAAACAATAAAAACGACTCCCGGCCTTATTTAGTTCACATTTTTACTTTTGGTAACCTAGCCCGTATTCATAACGCACTAAACCTTTTTATCGCGTTAAACGCCTTTTCTCGACAAGAAAAGCACAATTTCATCAAAAACAAACAAAACAAGAAAAATGAATCTATTCAACAAGTCTGCAACACATCCTTAAGAGTTACATGATTTCACCCAATGTCAATGTGTAATTTCTCCAGTTCTGATCGTTGTTTAGGTTGTTGGTAGCTTGGTCCAATGCCAAAACACAGTGAAATCTTTTTATGGCTTTAAACGCGTTTTCTCCTCGAGAAACATGATTTCACTAAAAACGTTATAGTTTAAACATGCCTGTTGTACATGTGTGCAAACACTCAGAGCCTTAAAATAGGGTTTTCACCAATGTGTTTTTTGGTGAGAAACCTTCTATTTCAAGGTTCTGTGCGTTTTCAGACAAGTACAATATGTATTTTTAGTGTTTATGATGAAACCCCTCCTTTTAATGCATTTTCTCACAGAAAATGAGTCTCTCGCCATGGGAAAATGGCTTTTTTTGAAAAAGCATATTCTGGTCGAGAAATCGTGTTTTAAACAATAAAAACGACTCCCGGCCTTATTATTTAGTTCACATTTTTACTTTTGGTAACCTAGCCCGTATTCATAACGCACTAAACATTTTTATCGCGTTAAACGCCTTTTCTCGACAAGAAAAGCACAATTTCATCAAAAACAAACAAAGCAAGAAAAATGAATCTATTCAACAAGTCTGCAACACATCCTTAAGAGTTACATGATTTCACCCAATGTCAATGTGTAATTTCTCCAGTTCTGATCGTTGTTTAGGTTGTTGGTAGCTTGGTCCAATGCCAAAACACAGCGAAATCTTTTTATGGCTTTAAACGCGTTTTCTCCTCGAGAAACATGATTTCACTAAAAACGTTATAGTTTAAACATGCCTGTTTTACATGTGTGCAAACACTCAGAGCCTTAAAATAGGGTTTTCACCAATGCGTTTTTTGGTGAGAAACCTTCTATTTCAAGGTTCTGTGCGTTTTCAGACAAGTACAATGTGTATTTTTAGTGTTTCTGAAGAAATCCCTCCTTTTAATGCATTTTCTCACAGAAAATGAGTCTCTCGCCATGGGAAAATGGCTTTTTTGAAAAAGCATATTCTGGTCGAGAAATCGTGTTTTAAACAATAAAAACGACTCCCGGCCTTATTTAGTTCACATTTTTACTTTTGGTAACCTAGCCCGTATTCATAACGCACTAAACCTTTTTATCGCGTTAAACGCCTTTTCTCGACAAGAAAAGCACAATTTCATCAAAAACAAACAAAACAAGAAAAATGAATCTATTCAACAGGTCTGCAACACATCCTAAGAGTTACATGATTTCACCCAATGTCAATGTGTAATTTCTGCAGTTCTGATCGCTGTTTAGGTTGTTGGTAGCTTGGTCCAATGCCAAAACACAGTGAAATATTTTTATGGCTTTAAACGCGTGTTCTCCTCGAGAGAAACATGATTTCACTAAAAACGTTATAGTTTAAACATGCCTGTTGTACATGTGTGCAAACACTCAGAGCCTTAAAATAGGGTTTTCACCAATGCGTTTTTTGGTGAGAAACCTTCTATTTCAAGGTTCTGTGCGTTTTCAGACAAGTACAATGTGTATTTTTAGTGTTTCTGATGAAATCCCTCCTTTTAATGCGTTTTCTCACAGAAAATGAGTCTCTCGCCATGGGAAAATGGCTTTTTTTGAAAAAGCATATTCTGGTCGAGAAATCGTGTTTTAAACAATAAAAACGACTCCCGGCCTTATTATTTAGTTCACATTTTTACTTTTGGTAACCTAGCCCGTATTCATAACGCACTAAACCTTTTTATCGCGTTAAACGCCTTTTCTCGACAAGAAAAGCACAATTTCATCAAAAACAAACAAAGCAAGAAAAATGAATCTATTCAACAAGTCTGCAACACATCCTTAAGAGTTACATGATTTCACCCAATGTCAATGTGTAATTTCTCCAGTTCTGATCGTTGTTTAGGTTGTTGGTAGCTTGGTCCAATGCCAAAACACAGCGAAATCTTTTTATGGCTTTAAACGCGTGTCCTCCTCGAGAGAAACATGATTTCACTAAAAACGTTATAGTTTAAACATGCCTGTTGTACATGTGTGCAAACACTCAGAGCCTTAAAATAGGGTTTTCACCAATGCGTTTTTTGGTGAGAAACCTTCTATTTCAAGGTTCTGTGCGGTTTCAGACAAGTACAATATGTATTTTTAGTGTTTCTGATGAAATCCCTCCTTTTAATGCGTTTTCTCACAGAAAATGAGTCTCTCGCCATGGGAAAATGGCTTTTTTGAAAAAGCATATTCTGGTCGAGAAATCGTGTTTTAAACAATAAAAACGACTCCCGGCCTTATTTAGTTCACATTTTTACTTTTGGTAACCTAGCCCGTATTCATAACGCACTAAACCTTTTTATCGCGTTAAACGCCTTTTCTCGACAAGAAAAGCACAATTTCATCAAAAACAAACAAAACAAGAAAAATGAATCTATTCAACAAGTCTGCAACACATCCTTAAGAGTTACATGATTTCACCCAATGTCAATGTGTAATTTCTCCAGTTCTGATCGTTGTTTAGGTTGTTGGTAGCTTGGTCCAATGCCAAAACACAGTGAAATCTTTTTATGGCTTTAAACGCGTTTTCTCCTCGAGAAACATGATTTCACTAAAAACGTTATAGTTTAAACATGCCTGTTGTACATGTGTGCAAACACTCAGAGCCTTAAAATAGGGTTTTCACCAATGTGTTTTTTGGTGAGAAACCTTCTATTTCAAGGTTCTGTGCGTTTTCAGACAAGTACAATATGTATTTTTAGTGTTTATGATGAAACCCCTCCTTTTAATGCATTTTCTCACAGAAAATGAGTCTCTCGCCATGGGAAAATGGCTTTTTTTGAAAAAGCATATTCTGGTCGAGAAATCGTGTTTTAAACAATAAAAACGACTCCCGGCCTTATTATTTAGTTCACATTTTTACTTTTGGTAACCTAGCCCGTATTCATAACGCACTAAACATTTTTATCGCGTTAAACGCCTTTTCTCGACAAGAAAAGCACAATTTCATCAAAAACAAACAAAGCAAGAAAAATGAATCTATTCAACAAGTCTGCAACACATCCTTAAGAGTTACATGATTTCACCCAATGTCAATGTGTAATTTCTCCAGTTCTGATCGTTGTTTAGGTTGTTGGTAGCTTGGTCCAATGCCAAAACACAGCGAAATCTTTTTATGGCTTTAAACGCGTTTTCTCCTCGAGAAACATGATTTCACTAAAAACGTTATAGTTTAAACATGCCTGTTGTACATGTGTGCAAACACTCAGAGCCTTAAAATAGGGTTTTCACCAATGCGTTTTTTGGTGAGAAACCTTCTATTTCAAGGTTCTGTGCGTTTTCAGACAAGTACAATGTGTATTTTTAGTGTTTCTGATGAAATCCCTCCTTTTAATGCATTTTCTCACAGAAAATGAGTCTCTCGCCATGGGAAAATGGCTTTTTTGAAAAAGCATATTCTGGTCGAGAAATCGTGTTTTAAACAATAAAAACGACTCCCGGCCTTATTATTTAGTTCACATTTTTACTTTTGGTAACCTAGCCCGTATTCATAACGCACTAAACATTTTTATCGCGTTAAACGCCTTTTCTCGACAAGAAAAGCACAATTTCATCAAAAACAAACAAAGCAAGAAAAATGAATCTATTCAACAAGTGTGCAACACATCCTTAAGAGTTACATGATTTCACCCAATGTCAATGTGTAATTTCTCCAGTTCTGATCGTTGTTTAGGTTGTTGGTAGCTTGGTCCAATGCCAAAACACAGCGAAATCTTTTTATGGCTTTAAACGCGTTTTCTCCTCGAGAAACATGATTTCACTAAAAACGTTATAGTTTAAACATGCCTGTTTTACATGTGTGCAAACACTCAGAGCCTTAAAATAGGGTTTTCACCAATGCGTTTTTTGGTGAGAAACCTTCTATTTCAAGGGTCTGTGCGTTTTCAGACAAGTACAATGTGTATTTTTAGTGTTTCTGATGAAATCCCTCCTTTTAATGCATTTTCTCACAGAAAATGAGTCTCTCGCCATGGGAAAATGGCTTTTTTGAAAAAGCATATTCTGGTCGAGAAATCGTGTTTTAAACAATAAAAACGACTCCCGGCCTTATTTAGTTCACATTTTTACTTTTGGTAACCTAGCCCGTATTCATAACGCACTAAACCTTTTTATCGCGTTAAACGCCTTTTCTCGACAAGAAAAGCACAATTTCATCAAAAACAAACAAAACAAGAAAAATGAATCTATTCAACAGGTCTGCAACACATCCTTAAGAGTTACATGATTTCACCCAATGTCAATGTGTAATTTCTCCAGTTCTGATCGTTGTTTTTGGTTGTTGGTAGCTTGGTCCAATGCCAAAACACAGTGAAATCTTTTTATGGCTTTAAACGCGTGTTCTCCTCGAGAGAAACATGATTTCACTAAAAACGTTATAGTTTAAACATGCCTGTTGTACATGTGTGCAAACACTCAGAGCCTTAAAATAGGGTTTTCACCAATGCGTTTTTTGGTGAGAAACCTTCTATTTCAAGGTTCTGTGCGTTTTCAGACAAGTACAATGTGTATTTTTAGTGTTTCTGATGAAATCCCTCCTTTTAATGCATTTTCTCACAGAAAATGAGTCTCTCGCCATGGGAAAATGGCTTTTTTTGAAAAAGCATATTCTGGTCGAGAAATCGTGTTTTAAACAATAAAAACGACTCCCGGCCTTATTA
Organism: Lampris incognitus; assembly: GCF_029633865.1. Classification (NCBI taxonomy): domain Eukaryota; kingdom Metazoa; phylum Chordata; class Actinopteri; order Lampriformes; family Lampridae; genus Lampris; species Lampris incognitus. The sequence goes on from NW_026611122.1 coordinate 87,034, forward strand.
TTTAGTTCACATTTTTACTTTTGGTAACCTAGCCCGTATTCATAACGCACTAAACCTTTTTATCGCGTTAAACGCCTTTTCTCGACAAGAAAAGCACAATTTCATCAAAAACAAACAAAGCAAGAAAAATGAATCTATTCAACAAGTCTGCAACACATCCTTAAGAGTTACATGATTTCACCCAATGTCAATGTGTAATTTCTCCAGTTCTGATCGTTGTTTAGGTTGTTGGTAGCTTGGTCCAATGCCAAAACACAGCGAAATCTTTTTATGGCTTTAAACGCGTGTCCTCCTCGAGAGAAACATGATTTCACTAAAAACGTTATAGTTTAAACATGCCTGTTGTACATGTGTGCAAACACTCAGAGCCTTAAAATAGGGTTTTCACCAATGCGTTTTTTGGTGAGAAACCTTCTATTTCAAGGTTCTGTGCGGTTTCAGACAAGTACAATATGTATTTTTAGTGTTTCTGATGAAATCCCTCCTTTTAATGCGTTTTCTCACAGAAAATGAGTCTCTCGCCATGGGAAAATGGCTTTTTTGAAAAAGCATATTCTGGTCGAGAAATCGTGTTTTAAACAATAAAAACGACTCCCGGCCTTATTATTTAGTTCACATTTTTACTTTTGGTAACCTAGCCCGTATTCATAACGCACTAAACATTTTTATCGCGTTAAACGCCTTTTCTCGACAAGAAAAGCACAATTTCATCAAAAACAAACAAAGCAAGAAAAATGAATCTATTCAACAGGTCTGCAACACATCCTTAAGAGTTACATGATTTCACCCAATGTCAATGTGTAATTTCTCCAGTTCTGATCGTTGTTTAGGTTGTTGGTAGCTTGGTCCAATGCCAAAACACAGCGAAATCTTTTTATGGCTTTAAACGCGTTTTCTCCTCGAGAAACATGATTTCACTAAAAACGTTATAGTTTAAACATGCCTGTTGTACATGTGTGCAAACACTCAGAGCCTTAAAATAGGGTTTTCACCAATGCGTTTTTTGGTGAGAAACCTTCTATTTCAAGGTTCTGTGCGTTTTCAGACAAGTACAATGTGTATTTTTAGTGTTTCTGATGAAATCCCTCCTTTTAATGCATTTTCTCACAGAAAATGAGTCTCTCGCCATGGGAAAATGGCTTTTTTGAAAAAGCATATTCTGGTCGAGAAATCGTGTTTTAAACAATAAAAACGACTCCCGGCCTTATTTAGTTCACATTTTTACTTTTGGTAACCTAGCCCGTATTCATAACGCACTAAACCTTTTTATCGCGTTAAACGCCTTTTCTCGACAAGAAAAGCACAATTTCATCAAAAACAAACAAAACAAGAAAAATGAATCTATTCAACAGGTCTGCAACACATCCTTAAGAGTTACATGATTTCACCCAATGTCAATGTGTAATTTCTCCAGTTCTGATCGTTGTTTTTGGTTGTTGGTAGCTTGGTCCAATGCCAAAACACAGTGAAATCTTTTTATGGCTTTAAACGCGTGTTCTCCTCGAGAGAAACATGATTTCACTAAAAACGTTATAGTTTAAACATGCCTGTTGTACATGTGTGCAAACACTCAGAGCCTTAAAATAGGGTTTTCACCAATGCGTTTTTTGGTGAGAAACCTTCTATTTCAAGGTTCTGTGCGTTTTCAGACAAGTACAATGTGTATTTTTAGTGTTTCTGATGAAATCCCTCCTTTTAATGCATTTTCTCACAGAAAATGAGTCTCTCGCCATGGGAAAATGGCTTTTTTTGAAAAAGCATATTCTGGTCGAGAAATCGTGTTTTAAACAATAAAAACGACTCCCGGCCTTATTATTTAGTTCACATTTTTACTTTTGGTAACCTAGCCCGTATTCATAACGCACTAAACCTTTTTATCGCGTTAAACGCCTTTTCTCGACAAGAAAAGCACAATTTCATCAAAAACAAACAAAGCAAGAAAAATGAATCTATTCAACAAGTCTGCAACACATCCTTAAGAGTTACATGATTTCACCCAATGTCAATGTGTAATTTCTCCAGTTCTGATCGTTGTTTAGGTTGTTGGTAGCTTGGTCCAATGCCAAAACACAGCGAAATCTTTTTATGGCTTTAAACGCGTGTCCTCCTCGAGAGAAACATGATTTCACTAAAAACGTTATAGTTTAAACATGCCAGTTGTACATGTGTGCAAACACTCAGAGCCTTAAAATAGGGTTTTCACCAATGCGTTTTTTGGTGAGAAACCTTCTATTTCAAGGTTCTGTGCGGTTTCAGACAAGTACAATATGTATTTTTAGTGTTTCTGATGAAATCCCTCCTTTTAATGCGTTTTCTCACAGAAAATGAGTCTCTCGCCATGGGAAAATGGCTTTTTTGAAAAAGCATATTCTGGTCGAGAAATCGTGTTTTAAACAATAAAAACGACTCCCGGCCTTATTTAGTTCACATTTTTACTTTTGGTAACCTAGCCCGTATTCATAACGCACTAAACCTTTTTATCGCGTTAAACGCCTTTTCTCGACAAGAAAAGCACAATTTCATCAAAAACAAACAAAACAAGAAAAATGAATCTATTCAACAAGTCTGCAACACATCCTTAAGAGTTACATGATTTCACCCAATGTCAATGTGTAATTTCTCCAGTTCTGATCGTTGTTTAGGTTGTTGGTAGCTTGGTCCAATGCCAAAACACAGTGAAATCTTTTTATGGCTTTAAACGCGTTTTCTCCTCGAGAAACATGATTTCACTAAAAACGTTATAGTTTAAACATGCCTGTTGTACATGTGTGCAAACACTCAGAGCCTTAAAATAGGGTTTTCACCAATGTGTTTTTTGGTGAGAAACCTTCTATTTCAAGGTTCTGTGCGTTTTCAGACAAGTACAATATGTATTTTTAGTGTTTCTGATGAAACCCCTCCTTTTAATGCATTTTCTCACAGAAAATGAGTCTCTCGCCATGGGAAAATGGCTTTTTTTGAAAAAGCATATTCTGGTCGAGAAATCGTGTTTTAAACAATAAAAACGACTCCCGGCCTTATTATTTAGTTCACATTTTTACTTTTGGTAACCTAGCCCGTATTCATAACGCACTAAACATTTTTATCGCGTTAAACGCCTTTTCTCGACAAGAAAAGCACAATTTCATCAAAAACAAACAAAGCAAGAAAAATGAATCTATTCAACAAGTCTGCAACACATCCTTAAGAGTTACATGATTTCACCCAATGTCAATGTGTAATTTCTCCAGTTCTGATCGTTGTTTAGGTTGTTGGTAGCTTGGTCCAATGCCAAAACACAGCGAAATCTTTTTATGGCTTTAAACGCGTTTTCTCCTCGAGAAACATGATTTCACTAAAAACGTTATAGTTTAAACATGCCTGTTGTACATGTGTGCAAACACTCAGAGCCTTAAAATAGGGTTTTCACCAATGCGTTTTTTGGTGAGAAACCTTCTATTTCAAGGTTCTGTGCGTTTTCAGACAAGTACAATGTGTATTTTTAGTGTTTCTGATGAAATCCCTCCTTTTAATGCATTTTCTCACAGAAAATGAGTCTCTCGCCATGGGAAAATGGCTTTTTTGAAAAAGCATATTCTGGTCGAGAAATCGTGTTTTAAACAATAAAAACGACTCCCGGCCTTATTTAGTTCACATTTTTACTTTTGGTAACCTAGCCCGTATTCATAACGCACTAAACCTTTTTATCGCGTTAAACGCCTTTTCTCGACAAGAAAAGCACAATTTCATCAAAAACAAACAAAACAAGAAAAATGAATCTATTCAACAGGTCTGCAACACATCCTTAAGAGTTACATGATTTCACCCAATGTCAATGTGTAATTTCTCCAGTTCTGATCGTTGTTTTTGGTTGTTGGTAGCTTGGTCCAATGCCAAAACACAGTGAAATCTTTTTATGGCTTTAAACGCGTGTTCTCCTCGAGAGAAACATGATTTCACTAAAAACGTTATAGTTTAAACATGCCTGTTGTACATGTGTGCAAACACTCAGAGCCTTAAAATAGGGTTTTCACCAATGCGTTTTTTGGTGAGAAACCTTCTATTTCAAGGTTCTGTGCGTTTTCAGACAAGTACAATGTGTATTTTTAGTGTTTCTGATGAAATCCCTCCTTTTAATGCATTTTCTCACAGAAAATGAGTCTCTCGCCATGGGAAAATGGCTTTTTTTGAAAAAGCATATTCTGGTCGAGAAATCGTGTTTTAAACAATAAAAACGACTCCCGGCCTTATTATTTAGTTCACATTTTTACTTTTGGTAACCTAGCCCGTATTCATAACGCACTAAACCTTTTTATCGCGTTAAACGCCTTTTCTCGACAAGAAAAGCACAATTTCATCAAAAACAAACAAAGCAAGAAAAATGAATCTATTCAACAAGTCTGCAACACATCCTTAAGAGTTACATGATTTCACCCAATGTCAATGTGTAATTTCTCCAGTTCTGATCGTTGTTTAGGTTGTTGGTAGCTTGGTCCAATGCCAAAACACAGCGAAATCTTTTTATGGCTTTAAACGCGTGTCCTCCTCGAGAGAAACATGATTTCACTAAAAACGTTATAGTTTAAACATGCCAGTTGTACATGTGTGCAAACACTCAGAGCCTTAAAATAGGGTTTTCACCAATGCGTTTTTTGGTGAGAAACCTTCTATTTCAAGGTTCTGTGCGGTTTCAGACAAGTACAATATGTATTTTTAGTGTTTCTGATGAAATCCCTCCTTTTAATGCGTTTTCTCACAGAAAATGAGTCTCTCGCCATGGGAAAATGGCTTTTTTGAAAAAGCATATTCTGGTCGAGAAATCGTGTTTTAAACAATAAAAACGACTCCCGGCCTTATTTAGTTCACATTTTTACTTTTGGTAACCTAGCCCGTATTCATAACGCACTAAACCTTTTTATCGCGTTAAACGCCTTTTCTCGACAAGAAAAGCACAATTTCATCAAAAACAAACAAAACAAGAAAAATGAATCTATTCAACAAGTCTGCAACACATCCTTAAGAGTTACATGATTTCACCCAATGTCAATGTGTAATTTCTCCAGTTCTGATCGTTGTTTAGGTTGTTGGTAGCTTGGTCCAATGCCAAAACACAGTGAAATCTTTTTATGGCTTTAAACGCGTTTTCTCCTCGAGAAACATGATTTCACTAAAAACGTTATAGTTTAAACATGCCTGTTGTACATGTGTGCAAACACTCAGAGCCTTAAAATAGGGTTTTCACCAATGTGTTTTTTGGTGAGAAACCTTCTATTTCAAGGTTCTGTGCGTTTTCAGACAAGTACAATATGTATTTTTAGTGTTTCTGATGAAACCCCTCCTTTTAATGCATTTTCTCACAGAAAATGAGTCTCTCGCCATGGGAAAATGGCTTTTTTTGAAAAAGCATATTCTGGTCGAGAAATCGTGTTTTAAACAATAAAAACGACTCCCGGCCTTATTATTTAGTTCACATTTTTACTTTTGGTAACCTAGCCCGTATTCATAACGCACTAAACATTTTTATCGCGTTAAACGCCTTTTCTCGACAAGAAAAGCACAATTTCATCAAAAACAAACAAAGCAAGAAAAATGAATCTATTCAACAAGTCTGCAACACATCCTTAAGAGTTACATGATTTCACCCAATGTCAATGTGTAATTTCTCCAGTTCTGATCGTTGTTTAGGTTGTTGGTAGCTTGGTCCAATGCCAAAACACAGCGAAATCTTTTTATGGCTTTAAACGCGTTTTCTCCTCGAGAAACCTGATTTCACTAAAAACGTTATAGTTTAAACATGCCTGTTGTACATGTGTGCAAACACTCAGAGCCTTAAAATAGGGTTTTCACCAATGCGTTTTTTGGTGAGAAACCTTCTATTTCAAGGTTCTGTGCGGTTTCAGACAAGTACAATATGTATTTTTAGTGTTTCTGATGAAATCCCTCCTTTTAATGCGTTTTCTCACAGAAAATGAGTCTCTCGCCATGGGAAAATGGCTTTTTTGAAAAAGCATATTCTGGTCGAGAAATCGTGTTTTAAACAATAAAAACGACTCCCGGCCTTATTATTTAGTTCACATTTTTACTTTTGGTAACCTAGCCCGTATTCATAACGCACTAAACATTTTTATCGCGTTAAACGCCTTTTCTCGACAAGAAAAGCACAATTTCATCAAAAACAAACAAAGCAAGAAAAATGAATCTATTCAACAGGTCTGCAACACATCCTTAAGAGTTACATGATTTCACCCAATGTCAATGTGTAATTTCTCCAGTTCTGATCGTTGTTTAGGTTGTTGGTAGCTTGGTCCAATGCCAAAACACAGCGAAATCTTTTTATGGCTTTAAACGCGTTTTCTCCTCGAGAAACATGATTTCACTAAAAACGTTATAGTTTAAACATGCCTGTTGTACATGTGTGCAAACACTCAGAGCCTTAAAATAGGGTTTTCACCAATGCGTTTTTTGGTGAGAAACCTTCTATTTCAAGGTTCTGTGCGTTTTCAGACAAGTACAATGTGTATTTTTAGTGTTTCTGATGAAATCCCTCCTTTTAATGCATTTTCTCACAGAAAATGAGTCTCTCGCCATGGGAAAATGGCTTTTTTGAAAAAGCATATTCTGGTCGAGAAATCGTGTTTTAAACAATAAAAACGACTCCCGGCCTTATTTAGTTCACATTTTTACTTTTGGTAACCTAGCCCGTATTCATAACGCACTAAACCTTTTTATCGCGTTAAACGCCTTTTCTCGACAAGAAAAGCACAATTTCATCAAAAACAAACAAAACAAGAAAAATGAATCTATTCAACAGGTCTGCAACACATCCTTAAGAGTTACATGATTTCACCCAATGTCAATGTGTAATTTCTCCAGTTCTGATCGTTGTTTTTGGTTGTTGGTAGCTTGGTCCAATGCCAAAACACAGTGAAATCTTTTTATGGCTTTAAACGCGTGTTCTCCTCGAGAGAAACATGATTTCACTAAAAACGTTATAGTTTAAACATGCCTGTTGTACATGTGTGCAAACACTCAGAGCCTTAAAATAGGGTTTTCACCAATGCGTTTTTTGGTGAGAAACCTTCTATTTCAAGGTTCTGTGCGTTTTCAGACAAGTACAATGTGTATTTTTAGTGTTTCTGATGAAATCCCTCCTTTTAATGCATTTTCTCACAGAAAATGAGTCTCTCGCCATGGGAAAATGGCTTTTTTTGAAAAAGCATATTCTGGTCGAGAAATCGTGTTTTAAACAATAAAAACGACTCCCGGCCTTATTATTTAGTTCACATTTTTACTTTTGGTAACCTAGCCCGTATTCATAACGCACTAAACCTTTTTATCGCGTTAAACGCCTTTTCTCGACAAGAAAAGCACAATTTCATCAAAAACAAACAAAGCAAGAAAAATGAATCTATTCAACAAGTCTGCAACACATCCTTAAGAGTTACATGATTTCACCCAATGTCAATGTGTAATTTCTCCAGTTCTGATCGTTGTTTAGGTTGTTGGTAGCTTGGTCCAATGCCAAAACACAGCGAAATCTTTTTATGGCTTTAAACGCGTGTCCTCCTCGAGAGAAACATGATTTCACTAAAAACGTTATAGTTTAAACATGCCAGTTGTACATGTGTGCAAACACTCAGAGCCTTAAAATAGGGTTTTCACCAATGCGTTTTTTGGTGAGAAACCTTCTATTTCAAGGTTCTGTGCGGTTTCAGACAAGTACAATATGTATTTTTAGTGTTTCTGATGAAATCCCTCCTTTTAATGCGTTTTCTCACAGAAAATGAGTCTCTCGCCATGGGAAAATGGCTTTTTTGAAAAAGCATATTCTGGTCGAGAAATCGTGTTTTAAACAATAAAAACGACTCCCGGCCTTATTTAGTTCACATTTTTACTTTTGGTAACCTAGCCCGTATTCATAACGCACTAAACCTTTTTATCGCGTTAAACGCCTTTTCTCGACAAGAAAAGCACAATTTCATCAAAAACAAACAAAACAAGAAAAATGAATCTATTCAACAAGTCTGCAACACATCCTTAAGAGTTACATGATTTCACCCAATGTCAATGTGTAATTTCTCCAGTTCTGATCGTTGTTTAGGTTGTTGGTAGCTTGGTCCAATGCCAAAACACAGTGAAATCTTTTTATGGCTTTAAACGCGTTTTCTCCTCGAGAAACATGATTTCACTAAAAACGTTATAGTTTAAACATGCCTGTTGTACATGTGTGCAAACACTCAGAGCCTTAAAATAGGGTTTTCACCAATGTGTTTTTTGGTGAGAAACCTTCTATTTCAAGGTTCTGTGCGTTTTCAGACAAGTACAATATGTATTTTTAGTGTTTCTGATGAAACCCCTCCTTTTAATGCATTTTCTCACAGAAAATGAGTCTCTCGCCATGGGAAAATGGCTTTTTTTGAAAAAGCATATTCTGGTCGAGAAATCGTGTTTTAAACAATAAAAACGACTCCCGGCCTTATTATTTAGTTCACATTTTTACTTTTGGTAACCTAGCCCGTATTCATAACGCACTAAACATTTTTATCGCGTTAAACGCCTTTTCTCGACAAGAAAAGCACAATTTCATCAAAAACAAACAAAGCAAGAAAAATGAATCTATTCAACAAGTCTGCAACACATCCTTAAGAGTTACATGATTTCACCCAATGTCAATGTGTAATTTCTCCAGTTCTGATCGTTGTTTAGGTTGTTGGTAGCTTGGTCCAATGCCAAAACACAGCGAAATCTTTTTATGGCTTTAAACGCGTTTTCTCCTCGAGAAACATGATTTCACTAAAAACGTTATAGTTTAAACATGCCTGTTGTACATGTGTGCAAACACTCAGAGCCTTAAAATAGGGTTTTCACCAATGCGTTTTTTGGTGAGAAACCTTCTATTTCAAGGTTCTGTGCGTTTTCAGACAAGTACAATGTGTATTTTTAGTGTTTCTGATGAAATCCCTCCTTTTAATGCATTTTCTCACAGAAAATGAGTCTCTCGCCATGGGAAAATGGCTTTTTTGAAAAAGCATATTCTGGTCGAGAAATCGTGTTTTAAACAATAAAAACGACTCCCGGCCTTATTTAGTTCACATTTTTACTTTTGGTAACCTAGCCCGTATTCATAACGCACTAAACCTTTTTATCGCGTTAAACGCCTTTTCTCGACAAGAAAAGCACAATTTCATCAAAAACAAACAAAACAAGAAAAATGAATCTATTCAACAGGTCTGCAACACATCCTTAAGAGTTACATGATTTCACCCAATGTCAATGTGTAATTTCTCCAGTTCTGATCGTTGTTTTTGGTTGTTGGTAGCTTGGTCCAATGCCAAAACACAGTGAAATCTTTTTATGGCTTTAAACGCGTGTTCTCCTCGAGAGAAACATGATTTCACTAAAAACGTTATAGTTTAAACATGCCTGTTGTACATGTGTGCAAACACTCAGAGCCTTAAAATAGGGTTTTCACCAATGCGTTTTTTGGTGAGAAACCTTCTATTTCAAGGTTCTGTGCGTTTTCAGACAAGTACAATGTGTATTTTTAGTGTTTCTGATGAAATCCCTCCTTTTAATGCATTTTCTCACAGAAAATGAGTCTCTCGCCATGGGAAAATGGCTTTTTTTGAAAAAGCATATTCTGGTCGAGAAATCGTGTTTTAAACAATAAAAACGACTCCCGGCCTTATTATTTAGTTCACATTTTTACTTTTGGTAACCTAGCCCGTATTCATAACGCACTAAACCTTTTTATCGCGTTAAACGCCTTTTCTCGACAAGAAAAGCACAATTTCATCAAAAACAAACAAAGCAAGAAAAATGAATCTATTCAACAAGTCTGCAACACATCCTTAAGAGTTACATGATTTCACCCAATGTCAATGTGTAATTTCTCCAGTTCTGATCGTTGTTTAGGTTGTTGGTAGCTTGGTCCAATGCCAAAACACAGCGAAATCTTTTTATGGCTTTAAACGCGTGTCCTCCTCGAGAGAAACATGATTTCACTAAAAACGTTATAGTTTAAACATGCCAGTTGTACATGTGTGCAAACACTCAGAGCCTTAAAATAGGGTTTTCACCAATGCGTTTTTTGGTGAGAAACCTTCTATTTCAAGGTTCTGTGCGGTTTCAGACAAGTACAATATGTATTTTTAGTGTTTCTGATGAAATCCCTCCTTTTAATGCGTTTTCTCACAGAAAATGAGTCTCTCGCCATGGGAAAATGGCTTTTTTGAAAAAGCATATTCTGGTCGAGAAATCGTGTTTTAAACAATAAAAACGACTCCCGGCCTTATTTAGTTCACATTTTTACTTTTGGTAACCTAGCCCGTATTCATAACGCACTAAACCTTTTTATCGCGTTAAACGCCTTTTCTCGACAAGAAAAGCACAATTTCATCAAAAACAAACAAAACAAGAAAAATGAATCTATTCAACAAGTCTGCAACACATCCTTAAGAGTTACATGATTTCACCCAATGTCAATGTGTAATTTCTCCAGTTCTGATCGTTGTTTAGGTTGTTGGTAGCTTGGTCCAATGCCAAAACACAGTGAAATCTTTTTATGGCTTTAAACGCGTTTTCTCCTCGAGAAACATGATTTCACTAAAAACGTTATAGTTTAAACATGCCTGTTGTACATGTGTGCAAACACTCAGAGCCTTAAAATAGGGTTTTCACCAATGTGTTTTTTGGTGAGAAACCTTCTATTTCAAGGTTCTGTGCGTTTTCAGACAAGTACAATATGTATTTTTAGTGTTTCTGATGAAACCCCTCCTTTTAATGCATTTTCTCACAGAAAATGAGTCTCTCGCCATGGGAAAATGGCTTTTTTTGAAAAAGCATATTCTGGTCGAGAAATCGTGTTTTAAACAATAAAAACGACTCCCGGCCTTATTATTTAGTTCACATTTTTACTTTTGGTAACCTAGCCCGTATTCATAACGCACTAAACATTTTTATCGCGTTAAACGCCTTTTCTCGACAAGAAAAGCACAATTTCATCAAAAACAAACAAAGCAAGAAAAATGAATCTATTCAACAAGTCTGCAACACATCCTTAAGAGTTACATGATTTCACCCAATGTCAATGTGTAATTTCTCCAGTTCTGATCGTTGTTTAGGTTGTTGGTAGCTTGGTCCAATGCCAAAACACAGCGAAATCTTTTTATGGCTTTAAACGCGTTTTCTCCTCGAGAAACCTGATTTCACTAAAAACGTTATAGTTTAAACATGCCTGTTGTACATGTGTGCAAACACTCAGAGCCTTAAAATAGGGTTTTCACCAATGCGTTTTTTGGTGAGAAACCTTCTATTTCAAGGTTCTGTGCGTTTTCAGACAAGTACAATGTGTATTTTTAGTGTTTCTGATGAAATCCCTCCTTTTAATGCATTTTCTCACAGAAAATGAGTCTCTCGCCATGGGAAAATGGCTTTTTTGAAAAAGCATATTCTGGTCGAGAAATCGTGTTTTAAACAATAAAAACGACTCCCGGCCTTATTTAGTTCACATTTTTACTTTTGGTAACCTAGCCCGTATTCATAACGCACTAAACCTTTTTATCGCGTTAAACGCCTTTTCTCGACAAGAAAAGCACAATTTCATCAAAAACAAACAAAACAAGAAAAATGAATCTATTCAACAGGTCTGCAACACATCCTTAAGAGTTACATGATTTCACCCAATGTCAATGTGTAATTTCTCCAGTTCTGATCGTTGTTTTTGGTTGTTGGTAGCTTGGTCCAATGCCAAAACACAGTGAAATCTTTTTATGGCTTTAAACGCGTGTTCTCCTCGAGAGAAACATGATTTCACTAAAAACGTTATAGTTTAAACATGCCTGTTGTACATGTGTGCAAACACTCAGAGCCTTAAAATAGGGTTTTCACCAATGCGTTTTTTGGTGAGAAACCTTCTATTTCAAGGTTCTGTGCGTTTTCAGACAAGTACAATGTGTATTTTTAGTGTTTCTGATGAAATCCCTCCTTTTAATGCATTTTCTCACAGAAAATGAGTCTCTCGCCATGGGAAAATGGCTTTTTTTGAAAAAGCATATTCTGGTCGAGAAATCGTGTTTTAAACAATAAAAACGACTCCCGGCCTTATTATTTAGTTCACATTTTTACTTTTGGTAACCTAGCCCGTATTCATAACGCACTAAACCTTTTTATCGCGTTAAACGCCTTTTCTCGACAAGAAAAGCACAATTTCATCAAAAACAAACACAGCAAGAAAAATGAATCTATTCAACAAGTCTGCAACACATCCTTAAGAGTTACATGATTTCACCCAATGTCAATGTGTAATTTCTCCAGTTCTGATCGTTGTTTAGGTTGTTGGTAGCTTGGTCCAATGCCAAAACACAGCGAAATCTTTTTATGGCTTTAAACGCGTGTCCTCCTCGAGAGAAACATGATTTCACTAAAAACGTTATAGTTTAAACATGCCTGTTGTACATGTGTGCAAACACTCAGAGCCTTAAAATAGGGTTTTCACCAATGCGTTTTTTGGTGAGAAACCTTCTATTTCAAGGTTCTGTGCGGTTTCAGACAAGTACAATATGTATTTTTAGTGTTTCTGATGAAATCCCTCCTTTTAATGCGTTTTCTCACAGAAAATGAGTCTCTCGCCATGGGAAAATGGCTTTTTTGAAAAAGCATATTCTGGTCGAGAAATCGTGTTTTAAACAATAAAAACGACTCCCGGCCTTATTTAGTTCACATTTTTACTTTTGGTAACCTAGCCCGTATTCATAACGCACTAAACCTTTTTATCGCGTTAAACGCCTTTTCTCGACAAGAAAAGCACAATTTCATCAAAAACAAACAAAACAAGAAAAATGAATCTATTCAACAAGTCTGCAACACATCCTTAAGAGTTACATGATTTCACCCAATGTCAATGTGTAATTTCTCCAGTTCTGATCGTTGTTTAGGTTGTTGGTAGCTTGGTCCAATGCCAAAACACAGTGAAATCTTTTTATGGCTTTAAACGCGTTTTCTCCTCGAGAAACATGATTTCACTAAAAACGTTATAGTTTAAACATGCCTGTTGTATATGTGTGCAAACACTCAGAGCCTTAAAATAGGGTTTTCACCAATGTGTTTTTTGGTGAGAAACCTTCTATTTCAAGGTTCTGTGCGTTTTCAGACAAGTACAATATGTATTTTTAGTGTTTCTGATGAAACCCCTCCTTTTAATGCATTTTCTCACAGAAAATGAGTCTCTCGCCATGGGAAAATGGCTTTTTTTGAAAAAGCATATTCTGGTCGAGAAATCGTGTTTTAAACAATAAAAACGACTCCCGGCCTTATTATTTAGTTCACATTTTTACTTTTGGTAACCTAGCCCGTATTCATAACGCACTAAACATTTTTATCGCGTTAAACGCCTTTTCTCGACAAGAAAAGCACAATTTCATCAAAAACAAACAAAGCAAGAAAAATGAATCTATTCAACAAGTCTGCAACACATCCTTAAGAGTTACATGATTTCACCCAATGTCAATGTGTAATTTCTCCAGTTCTGATCGTTGTTTAGGTTGTTGGTAGCTTGGTCCAATGCCAAAACACAGCGAAATCTTTTTATGGCTTTAAACGCGTTTTCTCCTCGAGAAACCTGATTTCACTAAAAACGTTATAGTTTAAACATGCCTGTTGTACATGTGTGCAAACACTCAGAGCCTTAAAATAGGGTTTTCACCAATGCGTTTTTTGGTGAGAAACCTTCTATTTCAAGGTTCTGTGCGTTTTCAGACAAGTACAATGTGTATTTTTAGTGTTTCTGATGAAATCCCTCCTTTTAATGCATTTTCTCACAGAAAATGAGTCTCTCGCCATGGGAAAATGGCTTTTTTGAAAAAGCATATTCTGGTCGAGAAATCGTGTTTTAAACAATAAAAACGACTCCCGGCCTTATTTAGTTCACATTTTTACTTTTGGTAACCTAGCCCGTATTCATAACGCACTAAACCTTTTTATCGCGTTAAACGCCTTTTCTCGACAAGAAAAGCACAATTTCATCAAAAACAAACAAAACAAGAAAAATGAATCTATTCAACAGGTCTGCAACACATCCTTAAGAGTTACATGATTTCACCCAATGTCAATGTGTAATTTCTCCAGTTCTGATCGTTGTTTTTGGTTGTTGGTAGCTTGGTCCAATGCCAAAACACAGTGAAATCTTTTTATGGCTTTAAACGCGTGTTCTCCTCGAGAGAAACATGATTTCACTAAAAACGTTATAGTTTAAACATGCCTGTTGTACATGTGTGCAAACACTCAGAGCCTTAAAATAGGGTTTTCACCAATGCGTTTTTTGGTGAGAAACCTTCTATTTCAAGGTTCTGTGCGTTTTCAGACAAGTACAATGTGTATTTTTAGTGTTTCTGATGAAATCCCTCCTTTTAATGCATTTTCTCACAGAAAATGAGTCTCTCGCCATGGGAAAATGGCTTTTTTTGAAAAAGCATATTCTGGTCGAGAAATCGTGTTTTAAACAATAAAAACGACTCCCGGCCTTATTATTTAGTTCACATTTTTACTTTTGGTAACCTAGCCCGTATTCATAACGCACTAAACCTTTTTATCGCGTTAAACGCCTTTTCTCGACAAGAAAAGCACAATTTCATCAAAAACAAACAAAGCAAGAAAAATGAATCTATTCAACAAGTCTGCAACACATCCTTAAGAGTTACATGATTTCACCCAATGTCAATGTGTAATTTCTCCAGTTCTGATCGTTGTTTAGGTTGTTGGTAGCTTGGTCCAATGCCAAAACACAGCGAAATCTTTTTATGGCTTTAAACGCGTGTCCTCCTCGAGAGAAACATGATTTCACTAAAAACGTTATAGTTTAAACATGCCTGTTGTACATGTGTGCAAACACTCAGAGCCTTAAAATAGGGTTTTCACCAATGCGTTTTTTGGTGAGAAACCTTCTATTTCAAGGTTCTGTGCGGTTTCAGACAAGTACAATATGTATTTTTAGTGTTTCTGATGAAATCCCTCCTTTTAATGCGTTTTCTCACAGAAAATGAGTCTCTCGCCATGGGAAAATGGCTTTTTTGAAAAAGCATATTCTGGTCGAGAAATCGTGTTTTAAACAATAAAAACGACTCCCGGCCTTATTTAGTTCACATTTTTACTTTTGGTAACCTAGCCCGTATTCATAACGCACTAAACCTTTTTATCGCGTTAAACGCCTTTTCTCGACAAGAAAAGCACAATTTCATCAAAAACAAACAAAACAAGAAAAATGAATCTATTCAACAAGTCTGCAACACATCCTTAAGAGTTACATGATTTCACCCAATGTCAATGTGTAATTTCTCCAGTTCTGATCGTTGTTTAGGTTGTTGGTAGCTTGGTCCAATGCCAAAACACAGTGAAATCTTTTTATGGCTTTAAACGCGTGTCCTCCTCGAGTGAAACATGATTTCACTAAAAACGTTATAGTTTAAACATGCCTGTTGTACATGTGTGCAAACACTCAGAGCCTTAAAATAGGGTTTTCACCAATGCGTTTTTTGGTGAGAAACCTTCTATTTCAAGGTTCTGTGCGTTTTCAGACAAGTACAATGTGTATTTTTAGTGTTTCTGATGAAATCCCTCCTTTTAATGCGTTTTCTCACAGAAAATGAGTCTCTCGCCATGGGAAAATGGCTTTTTTGAAAAAGCATATTCTGGTCGAGAAATCGTGTTTTAAACAATAAAAACGACTCCCGGCCTTATTTAGTTCACATTTTTACTTTTGGTAACCTAGCCCGTATTCATAATGCACTAAACCTTTTTATCGCGTTAAACGCCTTTTCTCGACAAGAAAAGCACAATTTCATCAAAAACAAACAAAACAAGAAAAATGAATCTATTCAACAAGTCTGCAACACATCCTTAAGAGTTACATGATTTCACCCAATGTCAATGTGTAATTTCTCCAGTTCTGATCGTTGTTTAGGTTGTTGGTAGCTTGGTCCAATGCCAAAACACAGTGAAATCTTTTTATGGCTTTAAACGCGTTTTCTCCTCGAGAAACATGATTTCACTAAAAACGTTATAGTTTAAACATGCCTGTTGTACATGTGTGCAAACACTCAGAGCCTTAAAATAGGGTTTTCACCAATGTGTTTTTTGGTGAGAAACCTTCTATTTCAAGGTTCTGTGCGTTTTCAGACAAGTACAATATGTATTTTTAGTGTTTCTGATGAAACCCCTCCTTTTAATGCATTTTCTCACAGAAAATGAGTCTCTCGCCATGGGAAAATGGCTTTTTTGAAAAAGCATATTCTGGTCGAGAAATCGTGTTTTAAACAATAAAAACGACTCCCGGCCTTATTATTTAGTTCACATTTTTACTTTTGGTAACCTAGCCCGTATTCATAACGCACTAAACAATTTTATCGCGTTAAACGCCTTTTCTCGACAAGAAAAGCACAATTTCATCAAAAACAAACAAAGCAAGAAAAATGAATCTATTCAACAAGTCTGCAACACATCCTTAAGAGTTACATGATTTCACCCAATGTCAATGTGTAATTTCTCCAGTTCTGATCGTTGTTTAGGTTGTTGGTAGCTTGGTCCAATGCCAAAACACAGCGAAATCTTTTTATGGCTTTAAACGCGTTTTCTCCTCGAGAAACATGATTTCACTAAAAACGTTATAGTTTAAACATGCCTGTTGTACATGTGTGCAAACACTCAGAGCCTTAAAATAGGGTTTTCACCAATGCGTTTTTTGGTGAGAAACCTTCTATTTCAAGGTTCTGTGCGTTTTCAGACAAGTACAATGTGTATTTTTAGTGTTTCTGATGAAATCCCTCCTTTTAATGCGTTTTCTCACAGAAAATGAGTCTCTCGCCATGGGAAAATGGCTTTTTTTGAAAAAGCATATTCTGGTCGAGAAATCGTGTTTTAAACAATAAAAACGACTCCCGGCCTTATTATTTAGTTCACATTTTTACTTTTGGTAACCTAGCCCGTATTCATAACGCACTAAACCTTTTTATCGCGTTAAACGCCTTTTCTCGACAAGAAAAGCACAATTTCATCAAAAACAAACAAAGCAAGAAAAATGAATCTATTCAACAAGTCTGCAACACATCCTTAAGAGTTACATGATTTCACCCAATATCAATGTGTAATTTCTCCAGTTCTGATCGTTGTTTAGGTTGTTGGTAGCTTGGTCCAATGCCAAAACACAGCGAAATCTTTTTATGGCTTTAAACGCGTGTCCTCCTCGAGAGAAACATGATTTCACTAAAAACGTTATAGTTTAAACATGCCAGTTGTACATGTGTGCAAACACTCAGAGCCTTAAAATAGGGTTTTCACCAATGCGTTTTTTGGTGAGAAACCTTCTATTTCAAGGTTCTGTGCGGTTTCAGACAAGTACAATATGTATTTTTAGTGTTTCTGATGAAATCCCTCCTTTTAATGCGTTTTCTCACAGAAAATGAGTCTCTCGCCATGGGAAAATGGCTTTTTTGAAAAAGCATATTCTGGTCGAGAAATCGTGTTTTAAACAATAAAAACGACTCCCGGCCTTATTTAGTTCACATTTTTACTTTTGGTAACCTAGCCCGTATTCATAACGCACTAAACCTTTTTATCGCGTTAAACGCCTTTTCTCGACAAGAAAAGCACAATTTCATCAAAAACAAACAAAACAAGAAAAATGAATCTATTCAACAAGTCTGCAACACATCCTTAAGAGTTACATGATTTCACCAAATGTCAATGTGTAATTTCTCCAGTTCTGATCGTTGTTTAGGTTGTTGGTAGCTTGGTCCAATGCCAAAACACAGTGAAATCTTTTTATGGCTTTAAACGCGTTTTCTCCTCGAGAAACATGATTTCACTAAAAACGTTATAGTTTAAACATGCCTGTTGTACATGTGTGCAAACACTCAGAGCCTTAAAATAGGGTTTTCACCAATGCGTTTTTTGGTGAGAAACCTTCTATTTCAAGGTTCTGTGCGTTTTCAGACAAGTACAATGTGTATTTTTAGTGTTTCTGAAGAAATCCCTCCTTTTAATGCATTTTCTCACAGAAAATGAGTCTCTCGCCATGGGAAAATGGCTTTTTTGAAAAAGCATATTCTGGTCGAGAAATCGTGTTTTAAACAATAAAAACGACTCCCGGCCTTATTTAGTTCACATTTTTACTTTTGGTAACCTAGCCCGTATTCATAACGCACTAAACCTTTTTATCGCGTTAAACGCCTTTTCTCGACAAGAAAAGCACAATTTCATCAAAAACAAACAAAACAAGAAAAATGAATCTATTCAACAGGTCTGCAACACATCCTAAGAGTTACATGATTTCACCCAATGTCAATGTGTAATTTCTCCAGTTCTGATCGTTGTTTAGGTTGTTGGTAGCTTGGTCCAATGCCAAAACACAGTGAAATCTTTTTATGGCTTTAAACGCGTTTTCTCCTCGAGAAACATGATTTCACTAAAAACGTTATAGTTTAAACATGCCTGTTGTACATGTGTGCAAACACTCAGAGCCTTAAAATAGGGTTTTCACCAATGTGTTTTTTGGTGAGAAACCTTCTATTTCAAGGTTCTGTGCGTTTTCAGACAAGTACAATATGTATTTTTAGTGTTTATGATGAAATCCCTCCTTTTAATGCATTTTCTCACAGAAAATGAGTCTCTCGCCATGGGAAAATGGCTTTTTTGAAAAAGCATATTCTGGTCGAGAAATCGTGTTTTAAACAATAAAAACGACTCCCGGCCTTATTATTTAGTTCACATTTTTACTTTTGGTAACCTAGCCCGTATTCATAACGCACTAAACATTTTTATCGCGTTAAACGCCTTTTCTCGACAAGAAAAGCACAATTTCATCAAAAACAAACAAAGCAAGAAAAATGAATCTATTCAACAAGTCTGCAACACATCCTTAAGAGTTACATGATTTCACCCAATGTCAATGTGTAATTTCTCCAGTTCTGATCGTTGTTTAGGTTGTTGGTAGCTTGGTCCAATGCCAAAACACAGCGAAATCTTTTTATGGCTTTAAACGCGTTTTCTCCTCGAGAAACATGATTTCACTAAAAACGTTATAGTTTAAACATGCCTGTTGTACATGTGTGCAAACACTCAGAGCCTTAAAATAGGGTTTTCACCAATGCGTTTTTTGGTGAGAAACCTTCTATTTCAAGGTTCTGTGCGTTTTCAGACAAGTACAATGTGTATTTTTAGTGTTTCTGATGAAATCCCTCCTTTTAATGCATTTTCTCACAGAAAATGAGTCTCTCGCCATGGGAAAATGGCTTTTTTGAAAAAGCATATTCTGGTCGAGAAATCGTGTTTTAAACAATAAAAACGACTCCCGGCCTTATTTAGTTCACATTTTTACTTTTGGTAACCTAGCCCGTATTCATAACGCACTAAACCTTTTTATCGCGTTAAACGCCTTTTCTCGACAAGAAAAGCACAATTTCATCAAAAACAAACAAAACAAGAAAAATGAATCTATTCAACAGGTCTGCAACACATCCTAAGAGTTACATGATTTCACCCAATGTCAATGTGTAATTTCTCCAGTTCTGATCGTTGTTTTTGGTTGTTGGTAGCTTGGTCCAATGCCAAAACACAGTGAAATATTTTTATGGCTTTAAACGCGTGTTCTCCTCGAGAGAAACATGATTTCACTAAAAACGTTATAGTTTAAACATGCCTGTTGTACATGTGTGCAAACACTCAGAGCCTTAAAATAGGGTTTTCACCAATGCGTTTTTTGGTGAGAAACCTTCTATTTCAAGGTTCTGTGCGTTTTCAGACAAGTACAATGTGTATTTTTAGTGTTTCTGATGAAATCCCTCCTTTTAATGCGTTTTCTCACAGAAAATGAGTCTCTCGCCATGGGAAAATGGCTTTTTTTGAAAAAGCATATTCTGGTCGAGAAATCGTGTTTTAAACAATAAAAACGACTCCCGGCCTTATTATTTAGTTTGTGGTGGACACGTATTGGGGACAGAATTCAACCCAGGAACTAAGGGTTAAGTCATGGTTGCCCTGGCAGGTTAACGCAGGGTTAAGTTATGGTTGTCCAGCCAGTTTTCTGATTATTCTTGCAACCTCCGCTCAGTCGAGCTGTGGTTTGGTTGCTCTCTGATTTACCGTGGATTAAAGAAAGTTGCCTACACGGCTAAAGTGTGAACCTACGGTCTTCTCCGTTCCTTCGGCTCTACACTGGTGACCCCGACGTCGGTTTTCGGATAAGTTTTCTGAAACCACACACATTATGGCTACGAACGCCGTTGCAATTAAACTGCCGGAGTTTTGGGAGTCTTCCGCGGCTACATGGTTCGCGCAGGCTGAGGCACAGTTCGCGCTCAGAGACATAACAGCAGACGAGACCAGGTACTACTACGTAGTGGCAGCGCTGGGGTGCGCTACGGCTTCCAGGATAAGCGGTTTCATAACCAACCCACCGGCCGATGGTAAATACGCCGCACTTAAACATCTCCTCCTTGAAACTTTTGAACTGTCAACAACGGAGAGAGCACGTCGCCTCTTCGCAATTCAGGGCTTGGGAGATGGCAAACCATCGGAGCTAATGAGCAGGATGTTAAACCTACTGGGTCAAGAAAAGCCATGTTTCCTGTTTATGGAGCTGTTTCTGCGCAACATGCCGCCCCACGTCCAGACTGCGCTCGCTAACTCCACCATCACTGATCCCCGTGAGCTGGCAAAGGAGGCTGACCGATTCTTCGTCGCTACACAACGTTCCTCCCATGCCGGGGTGCTGGCTCCTACCTTCACTGGCCCCCCGCCGACATCGCGGGCGTGGCCCGACGGTGGCGCCACAGCATCAGACCGCTACAAGCCCTCTGGACTCTGTATGTACCACGCTCGATTTGGTGCGAAAGCTAAACGGTGCCGTTCCCCCTGCAACTACAGGCCGACGGGAAACGAGAGGGCCAACACTCAGTAGTGGCCATGAGTGTTGGCGATACGAGCAGGCTACTCTTCATCCTCGACACCATCTCCGGTCGGCGATTTCTTTGTGACACGGGCGCACAGAGAAGCGTGCTCCCTGCTACTGACGTCGACATCATGGGCGGGGAGCGGGGCCCCCAGTTGGCGACGGCTGACGGCAGCCCTATCCACACCTACGGCGTGCGGTCTGTAGAACTGTGTTTTGGTGGACAACGTTTCACGTGGGAGTTCGTCATGGCCAATGTAACGCTTCCCCTCCTCGGAGCTGATTTTTTGTGCGCTTACGGTTTGCTAGTGGACATTCAGAACAGCCGTCTGGTCGATGCCTTAACCTTCTCCTCCTTCGCATGTACGCGGAGGGAAGCGGCCTATGCAGGTCTAGCCAACTCTCTCTCAGAGGCAGACAAGTTCACCCGCCTCCTCGCTGAGTTCCCTGACCTCACCCAGCCTACCTTCTCTGCACCCACCGCTAAGCATGGGGTGGAGCATCACATTGCTACGAAGGGGCCCCCGGTCTACGCCAGAGCCAGGCGTCTCGACCCCGCCAAACTCGCCATTGCCAAGTCTGAGTTCGAGCACCTGGAACGCATGGGGATCATCCGCCGCTCTGACAGCCCGTGGGCGTCCCCACTCCACATCGTCGCTAAGCCTGATGGAGGTTGGCGCCCATGCGGGGACTACCGCCGACTAAATGACGCCACCACGCCCGACCGCTATCCTGTCCCGCATATCCAGGACTTTTCTGCAAACCTGTCTGGCAAATGCGTCTTCTCAAAAGTCGACCTGGTCCGTGGTTATCATCAAGTTCCCGTGCACCCCTCAGACATCCCCAAGACAGCGGTGACTACCCCATTCAGCCTATTTGAATTCCTACGAATGCCATTTGGACTCAAAAACGCGGCCCAGTCCTTTCAGCGGCTGATGGATTCAGTGCTCCGTGGCCTTCCTTTCCTCTTCGTCTATTTGGACGACATACTCATCGCCAGCGCCTCCAAGGAAGAACACCTGTCCCATCTTCATGCCCTCTTCACACGCCTCAGCCAGCATGGGCTGATCGTCAACCCGGCGAAGTGCCGGTTCGGGCTGACAGCCATTGATTTCCTCGGGCATCGCATCACTGGGGACGGGGCAGTCCCCCTGCCCTCAAAGGTGGAAGCGGTGGCGGCCTTTCCGCGCCCCCAAACAGCTCGTGCGCTCAGGGAGTTCATCGGGATGGTGACATTCTACCACCGCTTCATTCCCCGAGCCGCCTTTATCATCCGGCCACTGTACGAGGCGCTGAAAGGCATGTCCCCCAACCAGGCGGTCGACTGGACAGCAGAGCGGGACCGTGCGTTCACCGAGACTAAAGCTGCGCTCTCCCAGGCTACCCTGCTAGCGCATCCTTCACCTACAGCGCCTATTTCCATAACCACGGATGCATCGGACTATGCTGTTGGTGCGGTTCACGAACAGTGGGTGGGGGGGGCTTGGCAGCCTTTGGCCTTTTTCAGTCGCCAGCTTACACCCCGAGAGCGCAAGTATAGTACTTTTGACAGGGAACTCCTCGGTCTCTGGCTCGCTGTCCGGCATTTCCGTTTCCTGCTAGAGGGCCGCGAGTTTACTGCGTACGTGGACCACAAGCCCCTCACGTTTGCCATGTCCAAGACGGCCGAGCCATGGTCCGCTCGCCAGCAGCGACAACTCTCCTACATTTCGGAATTCACTACCGACATCCAGCACGTCGCTGGTAAGTCTAACCAGGTAGCTGACTGCCTCTCTAGGGCAGTGATTGGAGCGGTCCACCTAGGCCTTGACTATGCACAGATGGCCGTTGACCAGGCCACGGACCCGAGCATCCTCCGTCTCCGGGCCTCCGACACGGGGCTCCGCCTGCAGGACGTTCCTTTCAGCGACACAGGTGCTACCCTCCTGTGTGACGTCTCCACAGGACAGCCCAGGCCCATCGTCCCGCACAGCTGGAGACGCCCCGTATTTGAAGCTGTGCACGGCCTCTCTCATCCAGGCGGTAAGCCATCCGTGCGCCTGACCTCTGCTAAGTTTGTGTGGGAGGGACTTAAGAGAGACGTGAAAGCGTGGGCCGACTCGTGTGTTGCCTGTCAGCGGGCTAAGATACACCGCCACATTAAGGCGCCCCTGGAACGCTTCGCAGTGCCGGAGAGACGATTTGACCATGTCCACGTCGACCTGGTTGGTCCCCTACCCCCCTCCCATGGGTTCACCTACCTCTTCACTGTGGTGGACAGGACTACGCGCTGGCCTGAAGCTGTTCCCCTGGCATCCACGACGTCTGCTGATGTGGCCCGGGCTTTTATTGGGTCGTGGGTCTCACGTTTCGGTACGCCTTCCGACCTTTCATCTGACCGCGGGCCACAGTTTACCTCAGAGCTATGGAATGCTGTGGGTGAGGCTCTGGGCGTCAAGCTTCATCGCACTACCGCCTACCACCCTCAGGCGAACGGCCTATGTGAGCGCTTCCACCGGTCCATGAAGGCTGCGCTTCGGGCTACTCTCAAGGACTGCAACTGGGTCGACAAGCTCCCATGGGTCATGCTGGGCCTGCGGACCGCCCCGAAGGAAGACCTACAAGCCTCCTCTGCGGAGCTGGTGTACGGCACGCCGCTGCGAGTCCCAGGCGATTTCATGCCCAATGCAACGCGTCCCTGGTCAGCTGTGGACCAACGAGCCTCCTTGCTGGACGGGGTCAGAGCTTTCACACCCGTCCCTACCGCCCAACACGGCGCTCCGGTGTCCCAGGTGCCCCCAGGTCTGCAGTCAGCGGACTACGTGTTCATCCGTCACGACGCACACCGCCCCCCTCTGCAACCCCCTTATGACGGCCCCTTCCGCGTCCTGGAACGGGGAACTAAGCACCTGGTGGTGGATTTTGGGGGCACGGCCGAGCATGTTTCAGTGGACCGAGTTAAACCCGCACACCTGGACTTGACGCAGCCGTTGGAGTTAGCCCAACCTCCTCGTCGCGGTCGTCCCCCGGCTCCGCCTCCTCCCCCCGTGGAGGCCCGAGCTGCCTCTTCTGCTCCTCAGGCCGACCTCCACAGGCCCGCGTCAATGCCTCCCAGAGACACTCCGGCCCCTGTTATCCGGAGCCGCCGCGGACAGCCTGTTGTCCCCCCGCGCCTGCCTGACTTCGATTACTAGGGCGAATTCTGGGGGGGCTCATGTGGTGGACACGTATTGGGGACAGAATTCAACCCAGGAACTAAGGGTTAAGTCATGGTTGCCCTGGCAGGTTAACGCAGGGTTAAGTTATGGTTGTCCAGCCAGTTTTCTGATTATTCTTGCAACCTCCGCTCAGTCGAGCTGTGGTTTGGTTGCTCTCTGATTTACCGTGGATTAAAGAAAGTTGCCTACACGGCTAAAGTGTGAACCTACGGTCTTCTCCGTTCCTTCGGCTCTACAAGTTCACATTTTTACTTTTGGTAACCTAGCCCGTATTCATAACGCACTAAACCTTTTTTATCGCGTTAAACGCCTTTTCTCGACAAGAAAAGCACAATTTCATCAAAAACAAACAAAGCAAGAAAAATGAATCTATTCAACAAGTCTGCAACACATCCTTAAGAGTTACATGATTTCACCCAATGTCAATGTGTAATTTCTCCAGTTCTGATCGTTGTTTAGGTTGTTGGTAGCTTGGTCCAATGCCAAAACACAGCGAAATCTTTTTATGGCTTTAAACGCGTTTTCTCCTCGAGAAACATGATTTCACTAAAAACGTTATAGTTTAAACATGCCTGTTGTACATGTGTGCAAACACTCAGAGCCTTAAAATAGGGTTTTCACCAATGCGTTTTTTGGTGAGAAACCTTCTATTTCAAGGTTCTGTGCGTTTTCAGACAAGTACAATGTGTATTTTTAGTGTTTCTGATGAAATCCCTCCTTTTAATGCATTTTCTCACAGAAAATGAGTCTCTCGCCATGGGAAAATGGCTTTTTTGAAAAAGCATATTCTGGTCGAGAAATCGTGTTTTAAACAATAAAAACGACTCCCGGCCTTATTATTTAGTTCACATTTTTACTTTTGGTAACCTAGCCCGTATTCATAACGCACTAAACCTTTTTATCGCGTTAAACGCCTTTTCTCGACAAGAAAAGCACAATTTCATCAAAAACAAACAAAACAAGAAAAATGAATCTATTCAACAGGTCTGCAACACATCCTAAGAGTTACATGATTTCACCCAATGTCAATGTGTAATTTCTCCAGTTCTGATCGTTGTTTTTGGTTGTTGGTAGCTTGGTCCAATGCCAAAACACAGTGAAATATTTTTATGGCTTTAAACGCGTGTTCTCCTCGAGAGAAACATGATTTCACTAAAAACGTTATAGTTTAAACATGCCTGTTGTACATGTGTGCAAACACTCAGAGCCTTAAAATAGGGTTTTCACCAATGCGTTTTTTGGTGAGAAACCTTCTATTTCAAGGTTCTGTGCGTTTTCAGACAAGTACAATGTGTATTTTTAGTGTTTCTGATGAAATCCCTCCTTTTAATGCGTTTTCTCACAGAAAATGAGTCTCTCGCCATGGGAAAATGGCTTTTTTTGAAAAAGCATATTCTGGTCAAGAAATCGTGTTTTAAACAATAAAAACGACTCCCGGCCTTATTATTTAGTTCACATTTTTACTTTTGGTAACCTAGCCCGTATTCATAACGCACTAAACCTTTTTATCGCGTTAAACGCCTTTTCTCGACAAGAAAAGCACAATTTCATCAAAAACAAACAAAGCAAGAAAAATGAATCTATTCAACAAGTCTGCAACACATCCTTAAGAGTTACATGATTTCACCCAATGTCAATGTGTAATTTCTCCAGTTCTGATCGTTGTTTAGGTTGTTGGTAGCTTGGTCCAATGCCAAAACACAGTGAAATCTTTTTATGGCTTTAAACGCGTGTCCTCCTCGAGAGAAACATGATTTCACTAAAAACGTTATAGTTTAAACATGCCAGTTGTACATGTGTGCAAACACTCAGAGCCTTAAAATAGGGTTTTCACCAATGTGTTTTTTGGTGAGAAACCTTCTATTTCAAGGTTCTGTGCGTTTTCAGACAAGTACAATATGTATTTTTAGTGTTTCTGATGAAACCCCTCTTTTTAATGCATTTTCTCACAGAAAATGAGTCTCTCGCCATGGGAAAATGGCTTTTTTGAAAAAGCATATTCTGGTCGAGAAATCGTGTTTTAAACAATAAAAACGACTCCCGGCCTTATTATTTAGTTCACATTTTTACTTTTGGTAACCTAGCCCGTATTCATAACGCACTAAACATTTTTATCGCGTTAAACGCCTTTTCTCGACAAGAAAAGCACAATTTCATCAAAAACAAACAAAGCAAGAAAAATGAATCTATTCAACAAGTCTGCAACACATCCTTAAGAGTTACATGATTTCACCCAATGTCAATGTGTAATTTCTCCAGTTCTGATCGTTGTTTAGGTTGTTGGTAGCTTGGTCCAATGCCAAAACACAGCGAAATCTTTTTATGGCTTTAAACGCGTTTTCTCCTCGAGAAACATGATTTCACTAAAAACGTTATAGTTTAAACATGCCTGTTGTACATGTGTGCAAACACTCAGAGCCTTAAAATAGGGTTTTCACCAATGCGTTTTTTGGTGAGAAACCTTCTATTTCAAGGTTCTGTGCGTTTTCAGACAAGTACAATGTGTATTTTTAGTGTTTCTGATGAAATCCCTCCTTTTAATGCATTTTCTCACAGAAAATGAGTCTCTCGCCATGGGAAAATGGCTTTTTTGAAAAAGCATATTCTGGTCGAGAAATCGTGTTTTAAACAATAAAAACGACTCCCGGCCTTATTTAGTTCACATTTTTACTTTTGGTAACCTAGCCCGTATTCATAACGCACTAAACCTTTTTATCGCGTTAAACGCCTTTTCTCGACAAGAAAAGCACAATTTCATCAAAAACAAACAAAACAAGAAAAATGAATCTATTCAACAGGTCTGCAACACATCCTAAGAGTTACATGATTTCACCCAATGTCAATGTGTAATTTCTCCAGTTCTGATCGTTGTTTTTGGTTGTTGGTAGCTTGGTCCAATGCCAAAACACAGTGAAATATTTTTATGGCTTTAAACGCGTGTTCTCCTCGAGAGAAACATGATTTCACTAAAAACGTTATAGTTTAAACATGCCTGTTGTACATGTGTGCAAACACTCAGAGCCTTAAAATAGGGTTTTCACCAATGCGTTTTTTGGTGAGAAACCTTCTATTTCAAGGTTCTGTGCGTTTTCAGACAAGTACAATGTGTATTTTTAGTGTTTCTGATGAAATCCCTCCTTTTAATGCGTTTTCTCACAGAAAATGAGTCTCTCGCCATGGGAAAATGGCTTTTTTTGAAAAAGCATATTCTGGTCGAGAAATCGTGTTTTAAACAATAAAAACGACTCCCGGCCTTATTATTTAGTTCACATTTTTACTTTTGGTAACCTAGCCCGTATTCATAACGCACTAAACCTTTTTATCGCGTTAAACGCCTTTTCTCGACAAGAAAAGCACAATTTCATCAAAAACAAACAAAGCAAGAAAAATGAATCTATTCAACAAGTCTGCAACACATCCTTAAGAGTTACATGATTTCACCCAATGTCAATGTGTAATTTCTCCAGTTCTGATCGTTGTTTAGGTTGTTGGTAGCTTGGTCCAATGCCAAAACACAGCGAAATCTTTTTATGGCTTTAAACGCGTTTTCTCCTCGAGAAACATGATTTCACTAAAAACGTTATAGTTTAAACATGCCTGTTGTACATATGTGCAAACACTCAGAGCCTTAAAATGGGGTTTTCACCAATGCGTTTTTTGGTGAGAAACCTTCTATTTCAAGGTTCTGTGCGTTTTCAGACAAGTACAATGTGTATTTTTAGTGTTTCTGATGAAATCCCTCCTTTTAATGCGTTTTCTCACAGAAAATGAGTCTCTCGCCATGGGAAAATGGCTTTTTTTGAAAAAGCATATTCTGGTCGAGAAATCGTGTTTTAAACAATAAAAACGACTCCCGGCCTTATTATTTAGTTCACATTTTTACTTTTGGTAACCTAGCCCGTATTCATAACGCACTAAACCTTTTTATCGCGTTAAACATCTTTTCTCGACAAGAAAAGCACAATTTCATCAAAAACAAACAAAGCAAGAAAAATGAATCTATTCAACAAGTCTGCAACACATCCTTAAGAGTTACATGATTTCACCCAATGTCAATGTGTAATTTCTCCAGTTCTGATCGTTGTTTAGGTTGTTGGTAGCTTGGTCCAATGCCAAAACACAGCGAAATCTTTTTATGGCTTTAAACGCGTTTTCTCCTCGAGAAACATGATTTCACTAAAAACGTTATAGTTTAAACATGCCTGTTGTACATGTGTGCAAACACTCAGAGCCTTAAAATGGGGTTTTCACCAATGCGTTTTTTGGTGAGAAACCTTCTATTTCAAGGTTCTGTGCGTTTTCAGACAAGTACAATGTGTATTTTTAGTGTTTCTGATGAAATCCCTCCTTTTAATGCATTTTCTCACAGAAAATGAGTCTCTCGCCATGGGAAAATGGCTTTTTTGAAAAAGCATATTCTGGTCAAGAAATCGTGTTTTAAACAATAAAAACGACTCCCGGCCTTATTTAGTTCACATTTTTACTTTAGGTAACCTAGCCCGTATTCATAACGCACTAAACCTTTTTATCGCGTTAAACGCCTTTTCTCGACAAGAAAAGCACAATTTCATCAAAAACAAACAAAACAAGAAAAATGAATCTATTCAACAGGTCTGCAACACATCCTAAGAGTTACATGATTTCACCCAATGTCAATGTGTAATTTCTCCAGTTCTGATCGTTGTTTTTGGTTGTTGGTAGCTTGGTCCAATGCCAAAACACAGTGAAATATTTTTATG
This sequence comes from Lampris incognitus, assembly GCF_029633865.1. NCBI lineage: Eukaryota > Metazoa > Chordata > Actinopteri > Lampriformes > Lampridae > Lampris > Lampris incognitus. Next base: position 115,887 of record NW_026611122.1, read on the forward strand.
GCTTTAAACGCGTGTTCTCCTCGAGAGAAACATGATTTCACTAAAAACGTTATAGTTTAAACATGCCTGTTGTACATGTGTGCAAACACTCAGAGCCTTAAAATAGGGTTTTCACCAATGCGTTTTTTGGTGAGAAACCTTCTATTTCAAGGTTCTGTGCGTTTTCAGACAAGTACAATGTGTATTTTTAGTGTTTCTGATGAAATCCCTCCTTTTAATGCGTTTTCTCACAGAAAATGAGTCTCTCGCCATGGGAAAATGGCTTTTTTTGAAAAAGCATATTCTGGTCAAGAAATCGTGTTTTAAACAATAAAAACGACTCCCGGCCTTATTATTTAGTTCACATTTTTACTTTTGGTAACCTAGCCCGTATTCATAACGCACTAAACCTTTTTATCGCGTTAAACGCCTTTTCTCGACAAGAAAAGCACAATTTCATCAAAAACAAACAAAGCAAGAAAAATGAATCTATTCAACAAGTCTGCAACACATCCTTAAGAGTTACATGATTTCACCCAATGTCAATGTGTAATTTCTCCAGTTCTGATCGTTGTTTAGGTTGTTGGTAGCTTGGTCCAATGCCAAAACACAGCGAAATCTTTTTATGGCTTTAAACGCGTGTCCTCCTCGAGAAACATGATTTCACTAAAAACGTTATAGTTTAAACATGCCTGGTGTACATGTGTGCAAACACTCAGAGCCTTAAAATAGGGTTTTCACCAATGCGTTTTTTGGTGAGAAACCTTCTATTTCAAGGTTCTGTGCGTTTTCAGACAAGTACAATGTGTATTTTTAGTGTTTCTGATGAAATCCCTCCTTTTAATGCATTTTCTCACAGAAAATGAGTCTCTCGCCATGGGAAAATGGCTTTTTTGAAAAAGCATATTCTGGTCGAGAAATCGTGTTTTAAACAATAAAAACGACTCCCGGCCTTATTTAGTTCACATTTTTACTTTTGGTAACCTAGCCCGTATTCATAACGCACTAAACCTTTAAATCGCGTTAAACGCCTTTTCTCGACAAGAAAAGCACAATTTCATCAAAAACAAACAAAACAAGAAAAATGAATCTATTCAACAAGTCTGCAACACATCCTTAAGAGTTACATGATTTCACCCAATGTCAATGTGTAATTTCTCCAGTTCTGATCGTTGTTTAGGTTGTTGGTAGCTTGGTCCAATGCCAAAACACAGTGAAATCTTTTTATGGCTTTAAACGCGTTTTCTCCTCGAGAAACATGATTTCACTAAAAACGTTATAGTTTAAACATGCCTGGTGTACATGTGTGCAAACACTCAGAGCCTTAAAATAGGGTTTTCACCAATGTGTTTTTTGGTGAGAAACCTTCTATTTCAAGGTTCTGTGCGGTTTCAGACAAGTACAATATGTATTTTTAGTGTTTCTGATGAAATCCCTCCTTTTAATGCATTTTCTCACAGAAAATGAGTCTCTCGCCATGGGAAAATGGCTTTTTTGAAAAAGCATATTCTGGTCGAGAAATCGTGTTTTAAACAATAAAAACGACTCCCGGCCTTATTTAGTTCACATTTTTACTTTTGGTAACCTAGCCCGTATTCATAACGCACTAAACCTTTTTATCGCGTTAAACGCCTTTTCTCGACAAGAAAAGCACAATTTCATCAAAAACAAACAAAACAAGAAAAATGAATCTATTCAACAAGTCTGCAACACATCCTTAAGAGTTACATGATTTCACCCAATGTCAATGTGTTATTTCTCCAGTTCTGATCGTTGTTTAGGTTGTTGGTAGCTTGGTCCAATGCCAAAACACAGTGAAATCTTTTTATGGCTTTAAACGCGTTTTCTCCTCGAGAAACATGATTTCACTAAAAACGTTATAGTTTAAACATGCCTGGTGTACATGTGTGCAAACACTCAGAGCCTTAAAATAGGGTTTTCACCAATGCGTTTTTTGGTGAGAAACCTTCTATTTCAAGGTTCTGTGCGTTTTCAGACAAGTACAATGTGTATTTTTAGTGTTTCTGATGAAATCCCTCCTTTTAATGCATTTTCTCACAGAAAATGAGTCTCTCGCCATGGGAAAATGGCTTCTTTGAAAAAGCATATTCTGGTCGAGAAATCGTGTTTTAAACAATAAAAACGACTCCCGGCCTTTTTTAGTTCACATTTTTACTTTTGGTAACCTAGCCCGTATTCATAACGCACTAAACCTTTTTATCGCGTTAAACGCCTTTTCTCGACAAGAAAAGCATAATTTCATCAAAAACAAACAAAACAAGAGAAATGAATCTATTCAACAAGTCTGCAACGCATCCTTAAGAGTTACATGATTTCACCCAATGTCAATGTGTTATTTCTCCAGTTCTGATCGTTGTTTAGGTTGTTGGTAGCTTGGTCCAATGCCAAAACACAGTGAAATCTTTTTATGGCTTTAAATGCGTTTTCTCCTCGAGAAACATGATTTCACTAAAAACGTTATAGTTTAAACATGCCTGTTGTACATGTGTGTAAACACTCAGAGCCTTAAAATAGGGTTTTCACCAATGCGTTTTTTGGTGAGAAACCTTCTATTTCAAGGTTCTGTGCGTTTTCAGACAAGTACAATGTGTATTTTTAGTGTTTCTGATGAAATCCCTCCTTTTAATGCATTTTCTCACAGAAAATGAGTCTCTCGCCATGGGAAAATGGCTTTTTTGAAAAAGCATATTCTGGTCGAGAAATCGTGTTTTAAACAATAAAAACGACTCCCGGCCTTATTTAGTTCACATTTTTACTTTTGGTAACCTAGCCCGTATTCATAACGCACTAAACCTTTTTATCGCGTTAAACGCCTTTTCTCGACAAGAAAAGCACAATTTCATCAAAAACAAACAAAACAAGAAAAATGAATCTATTCAACAGGTCTGCAACACATCCTTAAGAGTTACATGATTTCACCCAATGTCAATGTGTAATTTCTCCAGTTCTGATCGTTGTTTTTGGTTGTTGGTAGCTTGGTCCAATGCCAAAACACAGTGAAATATTTTTATGGCTTTAAACGCGTGTTCTCCTCGAGAGAAACATGATTTCACTAAAAACGTTATAGTTTAAACATGCCTGTTGTACATGTGTGCAAACACTCAGAGCCTTAAAATAGGGTTTTCACCAATGCGTCTTTTGGTGAGAAACCTTCTATTTCAAGGTTCTGTGCGTTTTCAGACAAGTACAATGTGTATTTTTAGTGTTTCTGATGAAATCCCTCCTTTTAATGCGTTTTCTCACAGAAAATGAGTCTCTCGCCATGGGAAAATGGCTTTTTTTGAAAAAGCATATTCTGGTCGAGAAATCGTGTTTTAAACAATAAAAACGACTCCCGGCCTTATTTAGTTCACATTTGTACTTTTGGTAAGCTAGCCCGTATTCATAACGCACTAAACCTTTTTATCGCGTTAAACGCCTTTTCTCGACGAGAAAAGCACAATTTCATCAAAAACAAACAAAACAAGAAAAATGAATCTATTCAACAAGTCTGCAACACGTCCTTAAGAGTTACATGATTTCACCCAATGCCAATGTGTAATTTCTCCAGTTCTGATCATTTTTTAGGTTTGTTGGTAGCTTGGTCAATGCCAAAACACAGTGAGATCTTTTTATGGCTTTAAACGCGTTATCTCCTCGAGAGAAACATGATTTCACTAAAAACGTTATAGTTTAACCATGCCTGTTTGTACATGTGTGCAAACACTCAGAGCCTTAAAAGATAGGGGTTTCACCAATGTGTTTTTTGGTGAGAAACCTTCTATTTCAAGGTTCTGTGCGTTTTCAGACAAGTACAATATGTATTTATAGTGTTTCTGATGAAATCCCTCCTTTTAATGCATTTTCTCACAGAAAACGAGTCTCTCGCCATGGGAACATGGCTTTTTTGAAAAAGCATATTCTGGTCGAGAAATCGTGTTTTAAGCAATAAAAACGACTCCCGGCCTTATTTAGTTCACATTTGTACTTTTGGTAAGCTAGCCCGTATTCATAACGCACTAAACCTTTTTATCGCGTTAAACGCCTTTTCTCGACGACAAAAGCACAATTTCATCAAAAACAAACAAAACAAGAAAAATGAATCTATTCAACAAGTCTGCAACACGTCCTTAAGAGTTACATGATTTCACCCAATGTCAATATGTAATTTCTCCAGTTCTGATCATTTTTTAGGTTGTTGGTAGCTTGGTCAATGCCAAAACACAGTGAGATCTTTTTATGGCTTTAAACGCGTTTTCTCCTCGAGAGAAACATGATTTCACTAAAAACGTTATAGTTTAAACATGCCTGTTTGTACATGTGTGCAAACACTCAGAGCCTTAAGATAGGGGTTTCACCAATGTGTTTTTTGGTGAGAAACCTTCTATTTCAAGGTTCTGTGCGTTTTCAGACAAGTACAATATGTATTTAAAGTGTTTCTGATGAAATCCCTCCTTTTAATGCATTTTCTCACAGAAAACGAGTCTCTCGCCATGGGAACATGGCTTTTTTGAAAAAGCATATTCTGGTCGAGAAATCGTGTTTTAAGCAATAAAAACGACTCCCGGCCTTATTTAGTTCACATTTGTACTTTTGGTAAGCTAGCCCGTATTCATAACGCACTAAACCTTTTTATCGCGTTAAACGCCTTTTCTCGACGACAAAAGCACAATTTCATCAAAAACAAACAAAACAAGAAAAATGAATCTATTCAACAAGTCTGCAACACGTCCTTAAGAGTTACATGATTTCACCCAATGTCAATATGTAATTTCTCCAGTTCTGATCATTTTTTAGGTTGTTGGTAGCTTGGTCAATGCCAAAACACAGTGAGATCTTTTTATGGCTTTAAACGCGTTTTCTCCTCGAGAGAAACATGATTTCACTAAAAACGTTATAGTTTAAACATGCCTGTTTGTACATGTGTGCAAACACTCAGAGCCTTAAGATAGGGGTTTCACCAATGTGTTTTTTGGTGAGTAACCTTCTATTTCAAGGTTCTGTGCGTTTTCAGACAAGTACAATATGTATTTTTAGTGTTTCTGATGAAATCCCTCCTTTTAATGCGTTTTCTCACAGAAAATGAGTCTCTCGCCATGGGAAAATGGCTTTTTTTGAAAAAGCATATTCTGGTCAAGAAATCGTGTTTTAAACAATAAAAACGACTCCCGGCCTTATTATTTAGTTCACATTTTTACTTTTGGTAACCTATCCCGTATTCATAACGCACTAAACCTTTTTATCGCGTTAAACGCCTTTTCTCGACAAGAAAAGCACAATTTCATCAAAAACAAACAAAGCAAGAAAAATGAATCTATTCAACAAGTCTGCAACACATCCTTAAGAGTTACATGATTTCACCCAATGTCAATGTGTAATTTCTCCAGTTCTGATCGTTGTTTAGGTTGTTGGTAGCTTGGTCCAATGCCAAAACACAGTGAAATCTTTTTATGGCTTTAAACGCGTGTCCTCCTCGAGAGAAACATGATTTCACTAAAAACGTTATAGTTTAAACATGCCAGTTGTACATGTGTGCAAACACTCAGAGCCTTAAAATAGGGTTTTCACCAATGTGTTTTTTGGTGAGAAACCTTCTATTTCAAGGTTCTGTGCGTTTTCAGACAAGTACAATATGTATTTTTAGTGTTTCTGATGAAACCCCTCTTTTTAATGCATTTTCTCACAGAAAATGAGTCTCTCGCCATGGGAAAATGGCTTTTTTGAAAAAGCATATTCTGGTCGAGAAATCGTGTTTTAAACAATAAAAACGACTCCCGGCCTTATTATTTAGTTCACATTTTTACTTTTGGTAACCTAGCCCGTATTCATAACGCACTAAACATTTTTATCGCGTTAAACGCCTTTTCTCGACAAGAAAAGCACAATTTCATCAAAAACAAACAAAGCAAGAAAAATGAATCTATTCAACAAGTCTGCAACACATCCTTAAGAGTTACATGATTTCACCCAATGTCAATGTGTAATTTCTCCAGTTCTGATCGTTGTTTAGGTTGTTGGTAGCTTGGTCCAATGCCAAAACACAGCGAAATCTTTTTATGGCTTTAAACGCGTTTTCTCCTCGAGAAACATGATTTCACTAAAAACGTTATAGTTTAAACATGCCTGTTGTACATGTGTGCAAACACTCAGAGCCTTAAAATAGGGTTTTCACCAATGCGTTTTTTGGTGAGAAACCTTCTATTTCAAGGTTCTGTGCGTTTTCAGACAAGTACAATGTGTATTTTTAGTGTTTCTGATGAAATCCCTCCTTTTAATGCATTTTCTCACAGAAAATGAGTCTCTCGCCATGGGAAAATGGCTTTTTTGAAAAAGCATATTCTGGTCGAGAAATCGTGTTTTAAACAATAAAAACGACTCCCGGCCTTATTTAGTTCACATTTTTACTTTTGGTAACCTAGCCCGTATTCATAACGCACTAAACCTTTTTATCGCGTTAAACGCCTTTTCTCGACAAGAAAAGCACAATTTCATCAAAAACAAACAAAACAAGAAAAATGAATCTATTCAACAGGTCTGCAACACATCCTAAGAGTTACATGATTTCACCCAATGTCAATGTGTAATTTCTCCAGTTCTGATCGTTGTTTTTGGTTGTTGGTAGCTTGGTCCAATGCCAAAACACAGTGAAATATTTTTATGGCTTTAAACGCGTGTTCTCCTCGAGAGAAACATGATTTCACTAAAAACGTTATAGTTTAAACATGCCTGTTGTACATGTGTGCAAACACTCAGAGCCTTAAAATAGGGTTTTCACCAATGCGTTTTTTGGTGAGAAACCTTCTATTTCAAGGTTCTGTGCGTTTTCAGACAAGTACAATGTGTATTTTTAGTGTTTCTGATGAAATCCCTCCTTTTAATGCGTTTTCTCACAGAAAATGAGTCTCTCGCCATGGGAAAATGGCTTTTTTTGAAAAAGCATATTCTGGTCGAGAAATCGTGTTTTAAACAATAAAAACGACTCCCGGCCTTATTATTTAGTTCACATTTGTACTTTTGGTAAGCTAGCCCGTATTCATAACGCACTAAACCTTTTTATCGCGTTAAACGCCTTTTCTCGACAAGAAAAGCACAATTTCATCAAAAACAAACAAAGCAAGAAAAATGAATCTATTCAACAAGTCTGCAACACATCCTTAAGAGTTACATGATTTCACCCAATGTCAATGTGTAATTTCTCCAGTTCTGATCGTTGTTTAGGTTGTTGGTAGCTTGGTCCAATGCCAAAACACAGCGAAATCTTTTTATGGCTTTAAACGCGTTTTCTCCTCGAGAAACATGATTTCACTAAAAACGTTATAGTTTAAACATGCCTGTTGTACATATGTGCAAACACTCAGAGCCTTAAAATGGGGTTTTCACCAATGCGTTTTTTGGTGAGAAACCTTCTATTTCAAGGTTCTGTGCGTTTTCAGACAAGTACAATGTGTATTTTTAGTGTTTCTGATGAAATCCCTCCTTTTAATGCGTTTTCTCACAGAAAATGAGTCTCTCGCCATGGGAAAATGGCTTTTTTTGAAAAAGCATATTCTGGTCGAGAAATCGTGTTTTAAACAATAAAAACGACTCCCGGCCTTATTATTTAGTTCACATTTTTACTTTTGGTAACCTAGCCCGTATTCATAACGCACTAAACCTTTTTATCGCGTTAAACATCTTTTCTCTTCAAGAAAAGCACAATTTCATCAAAAACAAACAAAGCAAGAAAAATGAATCTATTCAACAAGTCTGCAACACATCCTTAAGAGTTACATGATTTCACCCAATGTCAATGTGTAATTTCTCCAGTTCTGATCGTTGTTTAGGTTGTTGGTAGCTTGGTCCAATGCCAAAACACAGCGAAATCTTTTTATGGCTTTAAACGCGTTTTCTCCTCGAGAAACATGATTTCACTAAAAACGTTATAGTTTAAACATGCCTGTTGTACATGTGTGCAAACACTCAGAGCCTTAAAATGGGGTTTTCACCAATGCGTTTTTTGGTGAGAAACCTTCTATTTCAAGGTTCTGTGCGTTTTCAGACAAGTACAATGTGTATTTTTAGTGTTTCTGATGAAATCCCTCCTTTTAATGCATTTTCTCACAGAAAATGAGTCTCTCGCCATGGGAAAATGGCTTTTTTGAAAAAGCATATTCTGGTCAAGAAATCGTGTTTTAAACAATAAAAACGACTCCCGGCCTTATTTAGTTCACATTTTTACTTTTGGTAAGCTAGCCCGTATTCATAACGCACTAAACCTTTTTATCGCGTTAAACGCCTTTTCTCGACAAGAAAAGCACAATTTCATCAAAAACAAACAAAACAAGAAAAATGAATCTATTCAACAGGTCTGCAACACATCCTAAGAGTTACATGATTTCACCCAATGTCAATGTGTAATTTCTCCAGTTCTGATCGTTGTTTTTGGTTGTTGGTAGCTTGGTCCAATGCCAAAACACAGTGAAATATTTTTATGGCTTTAAACGCGTGTTCTCCTCGAGAGAAACATGATTTCACTAAAAACGTTATAGTTTAAACATGCCTGTTGTACATGTGTGCAAACACTCAGAGCCTTAAAATAGGGTTTTCACCAATGCGTTTTTTGGTGAGAAACCTTCTATTTCAAGGTTCTGTGCGTTTTCAGACAAGTACAATGTGTATTTTTAGTGTTTCTGATGAAATCCCTCCTTTTAATGCGTTTTCTCACAGAAAATGAGTCTCTCGCCATGGGAAAATGGCTTTTTTTGAAAAAGCATATTCTGGTCAAGAAATCGTGTTTTAAACAATAAAAACGACTCCCGGCCTTATTATTTAGTTCACATTTTTACTTTTGGTAACCTAGCCCGTATTCATAACGCACTAAACCTTTTTATCGCGTTAAACGCCTTTTCTCGACAAGAAAAGCACAATTTCATCAAAAACAAACAAAGCAAGAAAAATGAATCTATTCAACAAGTCTGCAACACATCCTTAAGAGTTACATGATTTCACCCAATGTCAATGTGTAATTTCTCCAGTTCTGATCGTTGTTTAGGTTGTTGGTAGCTTGGTCCAATGCCAAAACACAGCGAAATCTTTTTATGGCTTTAAACGCGTGTCCTCCTCGAGAAACATGATTTCACTAAAAACGTTATAGTTTAAACATGCCTGGTGTACATGTGTGCAAACACTCAGAGCCTTAAAATAGGGTTTTCACCAATGCGTTTTTTGGTGAGAAACCTTCTATTTCAAGGTTCTGTGCGTTTTCAGACAAGTACAATGTGTATTTTTAGTGTTTCTGATGAAATCCCTCCTTTTAATGCATTTTCTCACAGAAAATGAGTCTCTCGCCATGGGAAAATGGCTTTTTTGAAAAAGCATATTCTGGTCGAGAAATCGTGTTTTAAACAATAAAAACGACTCCCGGCCTTATTTAGTTCACATTTTTACTTTTGGTAACCTAGCCCGTATTCATAACGCACTAAACCTTTAAATCGCGTTAAACGCCTTTTCTCGACAAGAAAAGCACAATTTCATCAAAAACAAACAAAACAAGAAAAATGAATCTATTCAACAAGTCTGCAACACATCCTTAAGAGTTACATGATTTCACCCAATGTCAATGTGTAATTTCTCCAGTTCTGATCGTTGTTTAGGTTGTTGGTAGCTTGGTCCAATGCCAAAACACAGTGAAATCTTTTTATGGCTTTAAACGCGTTTTCTCCTCGAGAAACATGATTTCACTAAAAACGTTATAGTTTAAACATGCCTGGTGTACATGTGTGCAAACACTCAGAGCCTTAAAATAGGGTTTTCACCAATGTGTTTTTTGGTGAGAAACCTTCTATTTCAAGGTTCTGTGCGGTTTCAGACAAGTACAATATGTATTTTTAGTGTTTCTGATGAAATCCCTCCTTTTAATGCATTTTCTCACAGAAAATGAGTCTCTCGCCATGGGAAAATGGCTTTTTTGAAAAAGCATATTCTGGTCGAGAAATCGTGTTTTAAACAATAAAAACGACTCCCGGCCTTATTTAGTTCACATTTTTACTTTTGGTAACCTAGCCCGTATTCATAACGCACTAAACCTTTTTATCGCGTTAAACGCCTTTTCTCGACAAGAAAAGCACAATTTCATCAAAAACAAACAAAACAAGAAAAATGAATCTATTCAACAAGTCTGCAACACATCCTTAAGAGTTACATGATTTCACCCAATGTCAATGTGTTATTTCTCCAGTTCTGATCGTTGTTTAGGTTGTTGGTAGCTTGGTCCAATGCCAAAACACAGTGAAATCTTTTTATGGCTTTAAACGCGTTTTCTCCTCGAGAAACATGATTTCACTAAAAACGTTATAGTTTAAACATGCCTGGTGTACATGTGTGCAAACACTCAGAGCCTTAAAATAGGGTTTTCACCAATGCGTTTTTTGGTGAGAAACCTTCTATTTCAAGGTTCTGTGCGTTTTCAGACAAGTACAATGTGTATTTTTAGTGTTTCTGATGAAATCCCTCCTTTTAATGCATTTTCTCACAGAAAATGAGTCTCTCGCCATGGGAAAATGGCTTCTTTGAAAAAGCATATTCTGGTCGAGAAATCGTGTTTTAAACAATAAAAACGACTCCCGGCCTTTTTTAGTTCACATTTTTACTTTTGGTAACCTAGCCCGTATTCATAACGCACTAAACCTTTTTATCGCGTTAAACGCCTTTTCTCGACAAGAAAAGCATAATTTCATCAAAAACAAACAAAACAAGAGAAATGAATCTATTCAACAAGTCTGCAACGCATCCTTAAGAGTTACATGATTTCACCCAATGTCAATGTGTTATTTCTCCAGTTCTGATCGTTGTTTAGGTTGTTGGTAGCTTGGTCCAATGCCAAAACACAGTGAAATCTTTTTATGGCTTTAAATGCGTTTTCTCCTCGAGAAACATGATTTCACTAAAAACGTTATAGTTTAAACATGCCTGTTGTACATGTGTGTAAACACTCAGAGCCTTAAAATAGGGTTTTCACCAATGCGTTTTTTGGTGAGAAACCTTCTATTTCAAGGTTCTGTGCGTTTTCAGACAAGTACAATGTGTATTTTTAGTGTTTCTGATGAAATCCCTCCTTTTAATGCATTTTCTCACAGAAAATGAGTCTCTCGCCATGGGAAAATGGCTTTTTTGAAAAAGCATATTCTGGTCGAGAAATCGTGTTTTAAACAATAAAAACGACTCCCGGCCTTATTTAGTTCACATTTTTACTTTTGGTAACCTAGCCCGTATTCATAACGCACTAAACCTTTTTATCGCGTTAAACGCCTTTTCTCGACAAGAAAAGCACAATTTCATCAAAAACAAACAAAACAAGAAAAATGAATCTATTCAACAGGTCTGCAACACATCCTTAAGAGTTACATGATTTCACCCAATGTCAATGTGTAATTTCTCCAGTTCTGATCTTTGTTTTTGGTTGTTGGTAGCTTGGTCCAATGCCAAAACACAGTGAAATATTTTTATGGCTTTAAACGCGTGTTCTCCTCGAGAGAAACATGATTTCACTAAAAACGTTATAGTTTAAACATGCCTGTTGTACATGTGTGCAAACACTCAGAGCCTTAAAATAGGGTTTTCACCAATGCGTCTTTTGGTGAGAAACCTTCTATTTCAAGGTTCTGTGCGTTTTCAGACAAGTACAATGTGTATTTTTAGTGTTTCTGATGAAATCCCTCCTTTTAATGCGTTTTCTCACAGAAAATGAGTCTCTCGCCATGGGAAAATGGCTTTTTTTGAAAAAGCATATTCTGGTCGAGAAATCGTGTTTTAAACAATAAAAACGACTCCCGGCCTTATTTAGTTCACATTTGTACTTTTGGTAAGCTAGCCCGTATTCATAACGCACTAAACCTTTTTATCGCGTTAAACGCCTTTTCTCGACGAGAAAAGCACAATTTCATCAAAAACAAACAAAACAAGAAAAATGAATCTATTCAACAAGTCTGCAACACGTCCTTAAGAGTTACATGATTTCACCCAATGCCAATGTGTAATTTCTCCAGTTCTGATCATTTTTTAGGTTTGTTGGTAGCTTGGTCAATGCCAAAACACAGTGAGATCTTTTTATGGCTTTAAACGCGTTATCTCCTCGAGAGAAACATGATTTCACTAAAAACGTTATAGTTTAACCATGCCTGTTTGTACATGTGTGCAAACACTCAGAGCCTTAAAAGATAGGGGTTTCACCAATGTGTTTTTTGGTGAGAAACCTTCTATTTCAAGGTTCTGTGCGTTTTCAGACAAGTACAATATGTATTTATAGTGTTTCTGATGAAATCCCTCCTTTTAATGCATTTTCTCACAGAAAACGAGTCTCTCGCCATGGGAACATGGCTTTTTTGAAAAAGCATATTCTGGTCGAGAAATCGTGTTTTAAGCAATAAAAACGACTCCCGGCCTTATTTAGTTCACATTTGTACTTTTGGTAAGCTAGCCCGTATTCATAACGCACTAAACCTTTTTATCGCGTTAAACGCCTTTTCTCGACGACAAAAGCACAATTTCATCAAAAACAAACAAAACAAGAAAAATGAATCTATTCAACAAGTCTGCAACACGTCCTTAAGAGTTACATGATTTCACCCAATGTCAATATGTAATTTCTCCAGTTCTGATCATTTTTTAGGTTGTTGGTAGCTTGGTCAATGCCAAAACACAGTGAGATCTTTTTATGGCTTTAAACGCGTTTTCTCCTCGAGAGAAACATGATTTCACTAAAAACGTTATAGTTTAAACATGCCTGTTTGTACATGTGTGCAAACACTCAGAGCCTTAAGATAGGGGTTTCACCAATGTGTTTTTTGGTGAGAAACCTTCTATTTCAAGGTTCTGTGCGTTTTCAGACAAGTACAATATGTATTTAAAGTGTTTCTGATGAAATCCCTCCTTTTAATGCATTTTCTCACAGAAAACGAGTCTCTCGCCATGGGAACATGGCTTTTTTGAAAAAGCATATTCTGGTCGAGAAATCGTGTTTTAAGCAATAAAAACGACTCCCGGCCTTATTTAGTTCACATTTGTACTTTTGGTAAGCTAGCCCGTATTCATAACGCACTAAACCTTTTTATCGCGTTAAACGCCTTTTCTCGACGACAAAAGCACAATTTCATCAAAAACAAACAAAACAAGAAAAATGAATCTATTCAACAAGTCTGCAACACGTCCTTAAGAGTTACATGATTTCACCCAATGTCAATATGTAATTTCTCCAGTTCTGATCATTTTTTAGGTTGTTGGTAGCTTGGTCAATGCCAAAACACAGTGAGATCTTTTTATGGCTTTAAACGCGTTTTCTCCTCGAGAGAAACATGATTTCACTAAAAACGTTATAGTTTAAACATGCCTGTTTGTACATGTGTGCAAACACTCAGAGCCTTAAGATAGGGGTTTCACCAATGTGTTTTTTGGTGAGTAACCTTCTATTTCAAGGTTCTGTGCGTTTTCAGACAAGTACAATATGTATTTATAGTGTTTCTGATGAAATCCCTCCTTTTAATGCATTTTCTCACAGAAAACGAGTCTCTCGCCATGGGAACATGGCTTTTTTGAAAAAGCATATTCTGGTCGAGAAATCGTGTTTTAAGCAATAAAAACGACTCCCGGCCTTATTTGGTTCACATTTGTACTTTTGGTAAGCTAGCCCGTATTCATAACGCACTAAACCTTTTTATCGCGTTAAACGCCTTTTCTCGACGAGAAAAGCACAATTTCATCAAAAACAAACAAAACAAGAAAAATGAATCTATTCAACAAGTCTGCAACACGTCCTTAAGAGTTACATGATTTCACCCAATGTCAATGTGTAATTTCTCCAGTTCTGATCATTTTTTAGGTTGTTGGTAGCTTGGTCAATGCCAAAACACAGTGAGATCTTTTTATGGCTTTAAACGCGTTTTCTCCTCGAGAGAAACATGATTTCACTAAAAACGTTATAGTTTAAACATGCCTGTTTGTACATGTGTGCAAACACTCAGAGCCTTAAGATAGGGGTTTCACCAATGTGTTTTTTGGTGAGTAACCTTCTATTTCAAGGTTCTGTGCGTTTTCAGACAAGTACAATATGTATTTATAGTGTTTCTGATGAAATCCCTCCTTTTAATGCATTTTCTCACAGAAAACGAGTCTCTCGCCATGGGAACATGGCTTTTTTGAAAAAGCATATTCTGGTCGAGAAATCGTGTTTTAAGCAATAAAAACGACTCCCGGCCTTATTTGGTTCACATTTGTACTTTTGGTAAGCTAGCCAGTATTCATAACGCACTAAACCTTTTTATCAAGTTAAACGCCTTTTCTCGACGAGAAAAGCACAATTTCATCAAAAACAAACAAAACAAGAAAAATGAATCTATTCAACAAGTCTGCAACACGTCCTTAAGAGTTACATGATTTCACCCAATGTCAATATGTAATTTCTCCAGTTCTGATCATTTTTTAGGTTGTTGGTAGCTTGGTCAATGCCAAAACACAGTGAGATCTTTTTATGGCTTTAAACGCGTTTTCTCCTCGAGAGAAACATGATTTCACTAAAAACGTTATAGTTTAAACATGCCTGGTGTACATGTGTGCAAACACTCAGAGCCTTAAAATAGGGTTTTCACCAATGTGTTTTTTGGTGAGAAACCTTCTATTTCAAGGTTCTGTGCGGTTTCAGACAAGTACAATATGTATTTTTAGTGTTTCTGATGAAATCCCTCCTTTTAATGCATTTTCTCACAGAAAATGAGTCTCTCGCCATGGGAAAATGGCTTTTTTGAAAAAGCATATTCTGGTCGAGAAATCGTGTTTTAAACAATAAAAACGACTCCCGGCCTTATTTAGTTCACATTTTTACTTTTGGTAACCTAGCCCGTATTCATAACGCACTAAACCTTTTTATCGCGTTAAACGCCTTTTCTCGACAAGAAAAGCACAATTTCATCAAAAACAAACAAAACAAGAAAAATGAATCTATTCAACAAGTCTGCAACACATCCTTAAGAGTTACATGATTTCACCCAATGTCAATGTGTTATTTCTCCAGTTCTGATCGTTGTTTAGGTTGTTGGTAGCTTGGTCCAATGCCAAAACACAGTGAAATCTTTTTATGGCTTTAAACGCGTTTTCTCCTCGAGAAACATGATTTCACTAAAAACGTTATAGTTTAAACATGCCTGGTGTACATGTGTGCAAACACTCAGAGCCTTAAAATAGGGTTTTCACCAATGCGTTTTTTGGTGAGAAACCTTCTATTTCAAGGTTCTGTGCGTTTTCAGACAAGTACAATGTGTATTTTTAGTGTTTCTGATGAAATCCCTCCTTTTAATGCATTTTCTCACAGAAAATGAGTCTCTCGCCATGGGAAAATGGCTTTTTTGAAAAAGCATATTCTGGTCGAGAAATCGTGTTTTAAACAATAAAAACGACTCCCGGCCTTATTTAGTTCACATTTTTACTTTTGGTAACCTAGCCCGTATTCATAACGCACTAAACCTTTTTTATCGCGTTAAACGCCTTTTCTCGACAAGAAAAGCACAATTTCATCAAAAACAAACAAAACAAGAAAAATGAATCTATTCAACAAGTCTGCAACACATCCTTAAGAGTTTACATGATTTCACCCAATGTCAATGTGTAATTTCTCCAGTTCTGATCGTTGTTTAGGTTGTTGGTAGCTTGGTCCAATGCCAAAACACAGCGAAATCTTTTTATGGCTTTAAACGCGTTTTCTCCTCGAGAAACATGATTTCACTAAAAACGTTATAGTTTAAACATGCCTGGTGTACATGTGTGCAAACACTCAGAGCCTTAAAATAGGGTTTTCACCAATGCGTTTTTTGGTGAGAAACCTTCTATTTCAAGGTTCTGTGCGTTTTCAGACAAGTACAATGTGTATTTTTAGTGTTTCTGATGAAATCCCTCCTTTTAATGCATTTTCTCACAGAAAATGAGTCTCTCGCCATGGGAAAATGGCTTTTTTGAAAAAGCATATTCTGGTCGAGAAATCGTGTTTTAAACAATAAAAACGACTCCCGGCCTTATTTAGTTCACATTTTTACTTTTGGTAACCTAGCCCGTATTCATAACGCACTAAACCTTTTTATCGCGTTAAACGCCTTTTCTCGACAAGAAAAGCACAATTTCATCAAAAACAAACAAAACAAGAAAAATGAATCTATTCAACAAGTCTGCAACACATCCTTAAGAGTTACATGATTTCACCCAATGTCAATGTGTTATTTCTCCAGTTCTGATCGTTGTTTAGGTTGTTGGTAGCTTGGTCCAATGCCAAAACACAGTGAAATCTTTTTATGGCTTTAAACGCGTTTTCTCCTCGAGAAACATGATTTCACTAAAAACGTTATAGTTTAAACATGCCTGGTGTACATGTGTGCAAACACTCAGAGCCTTAAAATAGGGTTTTCACCAATGCGTTTTTTGGTGAGAAACCTTCTATTTCAAGGTTCTGTGCGTTTTCAGACAAGTACAATGTGTATTTTTAGTGTTTCTGATGAAATCCCTCCTTTTAATGCATTTTCTCACAGAAAATGAGTCTCTCGCCATGGGAAAATGGCTTCTTTGAAAAAGCATATTCTGGTCGAGAAATCGTGTTTTAAACAATAAAAACGACTCCCGGCCTTTTTTAGTTCACATTTTTACTTTTGGTAACCTAGCCCGTATTCATAACGCACTAAACCTTTTTATCGCGTTAAACGCCTTTTCTCGACAAGAAAAGCATAATTTCATCAAAAACAAACAAAACAAGAGAAATGAATCTATTCAACAAGTCTGCAACGCATCCTTAAGAGTTACATGATTTCACCCAATGTCAATGTGTTATTTCTCCAGTTCTGATCGTTGTTTAGGTTGTTGGTAGCTTGGTCCAATGCCAAAACACAGTGAAATCTTTTTATGGCTTTAAATGCGTTTTCTCCTCGAGAAACATGATTTCACTAAAAACGTTATAGTTTAAACATGCCTGTTGTACATGTGTGTAAACACTCAGAGCCTTAAAATAGGGTTTTCACCAATGCGTTTTTTGGTGAGAAACCTTCTATTTCAAGGTTCTGTGCGTTTTCAGACAAGTACAATGTGTATTTTTAGTGTTTCTGATGAAATCCCTCCTTTTAATGCATTTTCTCACAGAAAATGAGTCTCTCGCCATGGGAAAATGGCTTTTTTGAAAAAGCATATTCTGGTCGAGAAATCGTGTTTTAAACAATAAAAACGACTCCCGGCCTTATTTAGTTCACATTTTTACTTTTGGTAACCTAGCCCGTATTCATAACGCACTAAACCTTTTTATCGCGTTAAACGCCTTTTCTCGACAAGAAAAGCACAATTTCATCAAAAACAAACAAAACAAGAAAAATGAATCTATTCAACAGGTCTGCAACACATCCTTAAGAGTTACATGATTTCACCCAATGTCAATGTGTAATTTCTCCAGTTCTGATCGTTGTTTTTGGTTGTTGGTAGCTTGGTCCAATGCCAAAACACAGTGAAATATTTTTATGGCTTTAAACGCGTGTTCTCCTCGAGAGAAACATGATTTCACTAAAAACGTTATAGTTTAAACATGCCTGTTGTACATGTGTGCAAACACTCAGAGCCTTAAAATAGGGTTTTCACCAATGCGTCTTTTGGTGAGAAACCTTCTATTTCAAGGTTCTGTGCGTTTTCAGACAAGTACAATGTGTATTTTTAGTGTTTCTGATGAAATCCCTCCTTTTAATGCGTTTTCTCACAGAAAATGAGTCTCTCGCCATGGGAAAATGGCTTTTTTTGAAAAAGCATATTCTGGTCGAGAAATCGTGTTTTAAACAATAAAAACGACTCCCGGCCTTATTTAGTTCACATTTGTACTTTTGGTAAGCTAGCCCGTATTCATAACGCACTAAACCTTTTTATCGCGTTAAACGCCTTTTCTCGACGAGAAAAGCACAATTTCATCAAAAACAAACAAAACAAGAAAAATGAATCTATTCAACAAGTCTGCAACACGTCCTTAAGAGTTACATGATTTCACCCAATGCCAATGTGTAATTTCTCCAGTTCTGATCATTTTTTAGGTTTGTTGGTAGCTTGGTCAATGCCAAAACACAGTGAGATCTTTTTATGGCTTTAAACGCGTTATCTCCTCGAGAGAAACATGATTTCACTAAAAACGTTATAGTTTAACCATGCCTGTTTGTACATGTGTGCAAACACTCAGAGCCTTAAAAGATAGGGGTTTCACCAATGTGTTTTTTGGTGAGAAACCTTCTATTTCAAGGTTCTGTGCGTTTTCAGACAAGTACAATATGTATTTATAGTGTTTCTGATGAAATCCCTCCTTTTAATGCATTTTCTCACAGAAAACGAGTCTCTCGCCATGGGAACATGGCTTTTTTGAAAAAGCATATTCTGGTCGAGAAATCGTGTTTTAAGCAATAAAAACGACTCCCGGCCTTATTTAGTTCACATTTGTACTTTTGGTAAGCTAGCCCGTATTCATAACGCACTAAACCTTTTTATCGCGTTAAACGCCTTTTCTCGACGACAAAAGCACAATTTCATCAAAAACAAACAAAACAAGAAAAATGAATCTATTCAACAAGTCTGCAACACGTCCTTAAGAGTTACATGATTTCACCCAATGTCAATATGTAATTTCTCCAGTTCTGATCATTTTTTAGGTTGTTGGTAGCTTGGTCAATGCCAAAACACAGTGAGATCTTTTTATGGCTTTAAACGCGTTTTCTCCTCGAGAGAAACATGATTTCACTAAAAACGTTATAGTTTAAACATGCCTGTTTGTACATGTGTGCAAACACTCAGAGCCTTAAGATAGGGGTTTCACCAATGTGTTTTTTGGTGAGAAACCTTCTATTTCAAGGTTCTGTGCGTTTTCAGACAAGTACAATATGTATTTAAAGTGTTTCTGATGAAATCCCTCCTTTTAATGCATTTTCTCACAGAAAACGAGTCTCTCGCCATGGGAACATGGCTTTTTTGAAAAAGCATATTCTGGTCGAGAAATCGTGTTTTAAGCAATAAAAACGACTCCCGGCCTTATTTAGTTCACATTTGTACTTTTGGTAAGCTAGCCCGTATTCATAACGCACTAAACCTTTTTATCGCGTTAAACGCCTTTTCTCGACGACAAAAGCACAATTTCATCAAAAACAAACAAAACAAGAAAAATGAATCTATTCAACAAGTCTGCAACACGTCCTTAAGAGTTACATGATTTCACCCAATGTCAATATGTAATTTCTCCAGTTCTGATCATTTTTTAGGTTGTTGGTAGCTTGGTCAATGCCAAAACACAGTGAGATCTTTTTATGGCTTTAAACGCGTTTTCTCCTCGAGAGAAACATGATTTCACTAAAAACGTTATAGTTTAAACATGCCTGTTTGTACATGTGTGCAAACACTCAGAGCCTTAAGATAGGGGTTTCACCAATGTGTTTTTTGGTGAGTAACCTTCTATTTCAAGGTTCTGTGCGTTTTCAGACAAGTACAATATGTATTTATAGTGTTTCTGATGAAATCCCTCCTTTTAATGCATTTTCTCACAGAAAACGAGTCTCTCGCCATGGGAACATGGCTTTTTTGAAAAAGCATATTCTGGTCGAGAAATCGTGTTTTAAGCAATAAAAACGACTCCCGGCCTTATTTGGTTCACATTTGTACTTTTGGTAAGCTAGCCCGTATTCATAACGCACTAAACCTTTTTATCGCGTTAAACGCCTTTTCTCGACGAGAAAAGCACAATTTCATCAAAAACAAACAAAACAAGAAAAATGAATCTATTCAACAAGTCTGCAACACGTCCTTAAGAGTTACATGATTTCACCCAATGTCAATGTGTAATTTCTCCAGTTCTGATCATTTTTTAGGTTGTTGGTAGCTTGGTCAATGCCAAAACACAGTGAGATCTTTTTATGGCTTTAAACGCGTTTTCTCCTCGAGAGAAACATGATTTCACTAAAAACGTTATAGTTTAAACATGCCTGTTTGTACATGTGTGCAAACACTCAGAGCCTTAAGATAGGGGTTTCACCAATGTGTTTTTTGGTGAGTAACCTTCTATTTCAAGGTTCTGTGCGTTTTCAGACAAGTACAATATGTATTTATAGTGTTTCTGATGAAATCCCTCCTTTTAATGCATTTTCTCACAGAAAACGAGTCTCTCGCCATGGGAACATGGCTTTTTTGAAAAAGCATATTCTGGTCGAGAAATCGTGTTTTAAGCAATAAAAACGACTCCCGGCCTTATTTGGTTCACATTTGTACTTTTGGTAAGCTAGCCCGTATTCATAACGCACTAAACCTTTTTATCAAGTTAAACGCCTTTTCTCGACGAGAAAAGCACAATTTCATCAAAAACAAACAAAACAAGAAAAATGAATCTATTCAACAAGTCTGCAACACGTCCTTAAGAGTTACATGATTTCACCCAATGTCAATATGTAATTTCTCCAGTTCTGATCATTTTTTAGGTTGTTGGTAGCTTGGTCAATGCCAAAACACAGTGAGATCTTTTTATGGCTTTAAACGCGTTTTCTCCTCGAGAGAAACATGATTTCACTAAAAACGTTATAGTTTAAACATGCCTGGTGTACATGTGTGCAAACACTCAGAGCCTTAAAATAGGGTTTTCACCAATGTGTTTTTTGGTGAGAAACCTTCTATTTCAAGGTTCTGTGCGGTTTCAGACAAGTACAATATGTATTTTTAGTGTTTCTGATGAAATCCCTCCTTTTAATGCATTTTCTCACAGAAAATGAGTCTCTCGCCATGGGAAAATGGCTTTTTTGAAAAAGCATATTCTGGTCGAGAAATCGTGTTTTAAACAATAAAAACGACTCCCGGCCTTATTTAGTTCACATTTTTACTTTTGGTAACCTAGCCCGTATTCATAACGCACTAAACCTTTTTATCGCGTTAAACGCCTTTTCTCGACAAGAAAAGCACAATTTCATCAAAAACAAACAAAACAAGAAAAATGAATCTATTCAACAAGTCTGCAACACATCCTTAAGAGTTACATGATTTCACCCAATGTCAATGTGTTATTTCTCCAGTTCTGATCGTTGTTTAGGTTG
Source organism: Lampris incognitus (assembly GCF_029633865.1). Lineage (NCBI taxonomy): Eukaryota > Metazoa > Chordata > Actinopteri > Lampriformes > Lampridae > Lampris > Lampris incognitus. The sequence goes on from NW_026611122.1 coordinate 136,955, forward strand.
TTGGTAGCTTGGTCCAATGCCAAAACACAGCGAAATCTTTTTATGGCTTTAAACGCGTTTTCTCCTCGAGAAACATGATTTCACTAAAAACGTTATAGTTTAAACATGCCTGTTGTACATGTGTGCAAACACTCAGAGCCTTAAAATAGGGTTTTCACCAATGCGTTTTTTGGTGAGAAACCTTCTATTTCAAGGTTCTGTGCGTTTTCAGACAAGTACAATGTGTATTTTTAGTGTTTCTGATGAAATCCCTCCTTTTAATGCATTTTCTCACAGAAAATGAGTCTCTCGCCATGGGAAAATGGCTTTTTTGAAAAAGCATATTCTGGTCGAGAAATCGTGTTTTAAACAATAAAAACGACTCCCGGCCTTATTTAGTTCACATTTTTACTTTTGGTAACCTAGCCCGTATTCATAACGCACTAAACCTTTTTTATCGCGTTAAACGCCTTTTCTCGACAAGAAAAGCACAATTTCATCAAAAACAAACAAAACAAGAAAAATGAATCTATTCAACAAGTCTGCAACACATCCTTAAGAGTTTACATGATTTCACCCAATGTCAATGTGTAATTTCTCCAGTTCTGATCGTTGTTTAGGTTGTTGGTAGCTTGGTCCAATGCCAAAACACAGCGAAATCTTTTTATGGCTTTAAACGCGTTTTCTCCTCGAGAAACATGATTTCACTAAAAACGTTATAGTTTAAACATGCCTGGTGTACATGTGTGCAAACACTCAGAGCCTTAAAATAGGGTTTTCACCAATGCGTTTTTTGGTGAGAAACCTTCTATTTCAAGGTTCTGTGCGTTTTCAGACAAGTACAATGTGTATTTTTAGTGTTTCTGATGAAATCCCTCCTTTTAATGCATTTTCTCACAGAAAATGAGTCTCTCGCCATGGGAAAATGGCTTCTTTGAAAAAGCATATTCTGGTCGAGAAATCGTGTTTTAAACAATAAAAACGACTCCCGGCCTTTTTTAGTTCACATTTTTACTTTTGGTAACCTAGCCCGTATTCATAACGCACTAAACCTTTTTATCGCGTTAAACGCCTTTTCTCGACAAGAAAAGCATAATTTCATCAAAAACAAACAAAACAAGAGAAATGAATCTATTCAACAAGTCTGCAACACATCCTTAAGAGTTACATGATTTCACCCAATGTCAATGTGTTATTTCTCCAGTTCTGATCGTTGTTTAGGTTTTTGGTAGCTTGGTCCAATGCCAAAACACAGTGAAATCTTTTTATGGCTTTAAATGCGTTTTCTCCTCGAGAAACATGATTTCACTAAAAACGTTATAGTTTAAACATGCCTGTTGTACATGTGTGTAAACACTCAGAGCCTTAAAATAGGGTTTTCACCAATGCGTTTTTTGGTGAGAAACCTTCTATTTCAAGGTTCTGTGCGTTTTCAGACAAGTACAATGTGTATTTTTAGTGTTTCTGATGAAATCCCTCCTTTTAATGCATTTTCTCACAGAAAATGAGTCTCTCGCCATGGGAAAATGGCTTTTTTGAAAAAGCATATTCTGGTCGAGAAATCGTGTTTTAAACAATAAAAACGACTCCCGGCCTTATTTAGTTCACATTTTTACTTTTGGTAACCTAGCCCGTATTCATAACGCACTAAACCTTTTTATCGCGTTAAACGCCTTTTCTCGACAAGAAAAGCACAATTTCATCAAAAACAAACAAAACAAGAAAAATGAATCTATTCAACAGGTCTGCAACACATCCTTAAGAGTTACATGATTTCACCCAATGTCAATGTGTAATTTCTCCAGTTCTGATCGTTGTTTTTGGTTGTTGGTAGCTTGGTCCAATGCCAAAACACAGTGAAATATTTTTATGGCTTTAAACGCGTGTTCTCCTCGAGAGAAACATGATTTCACTAAAAACGTTATAGTTTAAACATGCCTGTTGTACATGTGTGCAAACACTCAGAGCCTTAAAATAGGGTTTTCACCAATGCGTCTTTTGGTGAGAAACCTTCTATTTCAAGGTTCTGTGCGTTTTCAGACAAGTACAATGTGTATTTTTAGTGTTTCTGATGAAATCCCTCCTTTTAATGCGTTTTCTCACAGAAAATGAGTCTCTCGCCATGGGAAAATGGCTTTTTTTGAAAAAGCATATTCTGGTCGAGAAATCGTGTTTTAAACAATAAAAACGACTCCCGGCCTTATTTAGTTCACATTTGTACTTTTGGTAAGCTAGCCCGTATTCATAACGCACTAAACCTTTTTATCGCGTTAAACGCCTTTTCTCGACGAAAAAAGCACAATTTCATCAAAAACAAACAAAACAAGAAAAATGAATCTATTCAACAAGTCTGCAACACGTCCTTAAGAGTTACATGATTTCACCCAATGCCAATGTGTAATTTCTCCAGTTCTGATCATTTTTTAGGTTTGTTGGTAGCTTGGTCAATGCCGAAACACAGTGAGATCTTTTTATGGCTTTAAACGCGTTATCTCCTCGAGAGAAACATGATTTCACTAAAAACGTTATAGTTTAACCATGCCTGTTTGTACATGTGTGCAAACACTCAGAGCCTTAAAAGATAGGGGTTTCACCAATGTGTTTTTTGGTGAGAAACCTTCTATTTCAAGGTTCTGTGCGTTTTCAGACAAGTACAATATGTATTTATAGTGTTTCTGATGAAATCCCTCCTTTTAATGCATTTTCTCACAGAAAACGAGTCTCTCGCCATGGGAACATGGCTTTTTTGAAAAAGCATATTCTGGTCGAGAAATCGTGTTTTAAGCAATAAAAACGACTCCCGGCCTTATTTAGTTCACATTTGTACTTTTGGTAAGCTAGCCCGTATTCATAACGCACTAAACCTTTTTATCGCGTTAAACGCCTTTTCTCGACGACAAAAGCACAATTTCATCAAAAACAAACAAAACAAGAAAAATGAATCTATTCAACAAGTCTGCAACACATCCTTAAGAGTTACATGATTTCACCCAATGTCAATGTGTTATTTCTCCAGTTCTGATCGTTGTTTAGGTTTTTGGTAGCTTGGTCCAATGCCAAAACACAGTGAAATCTTTTTATGGCTTTAAATGCGTTTTCTCCTCGAGAAACATGATTTCACTAAAAACGTTATAGTTTAAACATGCCTGTTGTACATGTGTGTAAACACTCAGAGCCTTAAAATAGGGTTTTCACCAATGCGTTTTTTGGTGAGAAACCTTCTATTTCAAGGTTCTGTGCGTTTTCAGACAAGTACAATGTGTATTTTTAGTGTTTCTGATGAAATCCCTCCTTTTAATGCATTTTCTCACAGAAAATGAGTCTCTCGCCATGGGAAAATGGCTTTTTTGAAAAAGCATATTCTGGTCGAGAAATCGTGTTTTAAACAATAAAAACGACTCCCGGCCTTATTTAGTTCACATTTTTACTTTTGGTAACCTAGCCCGTATTCATAACGCACTAAACCTTTTTATCGCGTTAAACGCCTTTTCTCGACAAGAAAAGCACAATTTCATCAAAAACAAACAAAACAAGAAAAATGAATCTATTCAACAGGTCTGCAACACATCCTTAAGAGTTACATGATTTCACCCAATGTCAATGTGTAATTTCTCCAGTTCTGATCGTTGTTTTTGGTTGTTGGTAGCTTGGTCCAATGCCAAAACACAGTGAAATATTTTTATGGCTTTAAACGCGTGTTCTCCTCGAGAGAAACATGATTTCACTAAAAACGTTATAGTTTAAACATGCCTGTTGTACATGTGTGCAAACACTCAGAGCCTTAAAATAGGGTTTTCACCAATGCGTCTTTTGGTGAGAAACCTTCTATTTCAAGGTTCTGTGCGTTTTCAGACAAGTACAATGTGTATTTTTAGTGTTTCTGATGAAATCCCTCCTTTTAATGCGTTTTCTCACAGAAAATGAGTCTCTCGCCATGGGAAAATGGCTTTTTTTGAAAAAGCATATTCTGGTCGAGAAATCGTGTTTTAAACAATAAAGACGACTCCCGGCCTTATTTAGTTCACATTTGTACTTTTGGTAAGCTAGCCCGTATTCATAACGCACTAAACCTTTTTATCGCGTTAAACGCCTTTTCTCGACGAGAAAAGCACAATTTCATCAAAAACAAACAAAACAAGAAAAATGAATCTATTCAACAAGTCTGCAACACGTCCTTAAGAGTTACATGATTTCACCCAATGCCAATGTGTAATTTCTCCAGTTCTGATCATTTTTTAGGTTTGTTGGTAGCTTGGTCAATGCCAAAACACAGTGAGATCTTTTTATGGCTTTAAACGCGTTATCTCCTCGAGAGAAACATGATTTCACTAAAAACGTTATAGTTTAACCATGCCTGTTTGTACATGTGTGCAAACACTCAGAGCCTTAAAAGATAGGGGTTTCACCAATGTGTTTTTTGGTGAGAAACCTTCTATTTCAAGGTTCTGTGCGTTTTCAGACAAGTACAATATGTATTTATAGTGTTTCTGATGAAATCCCTCCTTTTAATGCATTTTCTCACAGAAAACGAGTCTCTCGCCATGGGAACATGGCTTTTTTGAAAAAGCATATTCTGGTCGAGAAATCGTGTTTTAAGCAATAAAAACGACTCCCGGCCTTATTTAGTTCACATTTGTACTTTTGGTAAGCTAGCCCGTATTCATAACGCACTAAACCTTTTTATCGCGTTAAACGCCTTTTCTCGACGACAAAAGCACAATTTCATCAAAAACAAACAAAACAAGAAAAATGAATCTATTCAACAAGTCTGCAACACGTCCTTAAGAGTTACATGATTTCACCCAATGTCAATATGTAATTTCTCCAGTTCTGATCATTTTTTAGGTTGTTGGTAGCTTGGTCAATGCCAAAACACAGTGAGATCTTTTTATGGCTTTAAACGCGTTTTCTCCTCGAGAGAAACATGATTTCACTAAAAACGTTATAGTTTAAACATGCCTGTTTGTACATGTGTGCAAACACTCAGAGCCTTAAGATAGGGGTTTCACCAATGTGTTTTTTGGTGAGTAACCTTCTATTTCAAGGTTCTGTGCGTTTTCAGACAAGTACAATATGTATTTATAGTGTTTCTGATGAAATCCCTCCTTTTAATGCATTTTCTCACAGAAAACGAGTCTCTCGCCATGGGAACATGGCTTTTTTGAAAAAGCATATTCTGGTCGAGAAATCGTGTTTTAAGCAATAAAAACGACTCCCGGCCTTATTTGGTTCACATTTGTACTTTTGGTAAGCTAGCCCGTATTCATAACGCACTAAACCTTTTTATCGCGTTAAACGCCTTTTCTCGACGAGAAAAGCACAATTTCATCAAAAACAAACAAAACAAGAAAAATGAATCTATTCAACAAGTCTGCAACACGTCCTTAAGAGTTACATGATTTCACCCAATGTCAATGTGTAATTTCTCCAGTTCTGATCGTTGTTTTTGGTTGTTGGTAGCTTGGTCCAATGCCAAAACACAGTGAAATATTTTTATGGCTTTAAACGCGTTTTCTCCTCGAGAGAAACATGATTTCACTAAAAACGTTATAGTTTAAACATGCCTGTTGTACATGTGTGCAAACACTCAGAGCCTTAAAATAGGGTTTTCACCAATGCGTCTTTTGGTGAGAAACCTTCTATTTCAAGGTTCTGTGCGTTTTCAGACAAGTACAATATGTATTTATAGTGTTTCTGATGAAATCCCTCCTTTTAATGCATTTTCTCACAGAAAACGAGTCTCTCGCCATGGGAACATGGCTTTTTTGAAAAAGCATATTCTGGTCGAGAAATCGTGTTTTAAGCAATAAAAACGACTCCCGGCCTTATTTAGTTCACATTTGTACTTTTGGTAAGCTAGCCCGTATTCATAACGCACTAAACCTTTTTATCGCGTTAAACGCCTTTTCTCGACGACAAAAGCACAATTTCATCAAAAACAAACAAAACAAGAAAAATGAATCTATTCAACAAGTCTGCAACACATCCTTAAGAGTTACATGATTTCACCCAATGTCAATGTGTTATTTCTCCAGTTCTGATCGTTGTTTAGGTTTTTGGTAGCTTGGTCCAATGCCAAAACACAGTGAAATCTTTTTATGGCTTTAAATGCGTTTTCTCCTCGAGAAACATGATTTCACTAAAAACGTTATAGTTTAAACATGCCTGTTGTACATGTGTGTAAACACTCAGAGCCTTAAAATAGGGTTTTCACCAATGCGTTTTTTGGTGAGAAACCTTCTATTTCAAGGTTCTGTGCGTTTTCAGACAAGTACAATGTGTATTTTTAGTGTTTCTGATGAAATCCCTCCTTTTAATGCATTTTCTCACAGAAAATGAGTCTCTCGCCATGGGAAAATGGCTTTTTTGAAAAAGCATATTCTGGTCGAGAAATCGTGTTTTAAACAATAAAAACGACTCCCGGCCTTATTTAGTTCACATTTTTACTTTTGGTAACCTAGCCCGTATTCATAACGCACTAAACCTTTTTATCGCGTTAAACGCCTTTTCTCGACAAGAAAAGCACAATTTCATCAAAAACAAACAAAACAAGAAAAATGAATCTATTCAACAGGTCTGCAACACATCCTTAAGAGTTACATGATTTCACCCAATGTCAATGTGTAATTTCTCCAGTTCTGATCGTTGTTTTTGGTTGTTGGTAGCTTGGTCCAATGCCAAAACACAGTGAAATATTTTTATGGCTTTAAACGCGTGTTCTCCTCGAGAGAAACATGATTTCACTAAAAACGTTATAGTTTAAACATGCCTGTTGTACATGTGTGCAAACACTCAGAGCCTTAAAATAGGGTTTTCACCAATGCGTCTTTTGGTGAGAAACCTTCTATTTCAAGGTTCTGTGCGTTTTCAGACAAGTACAATGTGTATTTTTAGTGTTTCTGATGAAATCCCTCCTTTTAATGCGTTTTCTCACAGAAAATGAGTCTCTCGCCATGGGAAAATGGCTTTTTTTGAAAAAGCATATTCTGGTCGAGAAATCGTGTTTTAAACAATAAAGACGACTCCCGGCCTTATTTAGTTCACATTTGTACTTTTGGTAAGCTAGCCCGTATTCATAACGCACTAAACCTTTTTATCGCGTTAAACGCCTTTTCTCGACGAGAAAAGCACAATTTCATCAAAAACAAACAAAACAAGAAAAATGAATCTATTCAACAAGTCTGCAACACGTCCTTAAGAGTTACATGATTTCACCCAATGCCAATGTGTAATTTCTCCAGTTCTGATCATTTTTTAGGTTTGTTGGTAGCTTGGTCAATGCCAAAACACAGTGAGATCTTTTTATGGCTTTAAACGCGTTATCTCCTCGAGAGAAACATGATTTCACTAAAAACGTTATAGTTTAACCATGCCTGTTTGTACATGTGTGCAAACACTCAGAGCCTTAAAAGATAGGGGTTTCACCAATGTGTTTTTTGGTGAGAAACCTTCTATTTCAAGGTTCTGTGCGTTTTCAGACAAGTACAATATGTATTTATAGTGTTTCTGATGAAATCCCTCCTTTTAATGCATTTTCTCACAGAAAACGAGTCTCTCGCCATGGGAACATGGCTTTTTTGAAAAAGCATATTCTGGTCGAGAAATCGTGTTTTAAGCAATAAAAACGACTCCCGGCCTTATTTAGTTCACATTTGTACTTTTGGTAAGCTAGCCCGTATTCATAACGCACTAAACCTTTTTATCGCGTTAAACGCCTTTTCTCGACGACAAAAGCACAATTTCATCAAAAACAAACAAAACAAGAAAAATGAATCTATTCAACAAGTCTGCAACACGTCCTTAAGAGTTACATGATTTCACCCAATGTCAATATGTAATTTCTCCAGTTCTGATCATTTTTTAGGTTGTTGGTAGCTTGGTCAATGCCAAAACACAGTGAGATCTTTTTATGGCTTTAAACGCGTTTTCTCCTCGAGAGAAACATGATTTCACTAAAAACGTTATAGTTTAAACATGCCTGTTTGTACATGTGTGCAAACACTCAGAGCCTTAAGATAGGGGTTTCACCAATGTGTTTTTTGGTGAGTAACCTTCTATTTCAAGGTTCTGTGCGTTTTCAGACAAGTACAATATGTATTTATAGTGTTTCTGATGAAATCCCTCCTTTTAATGCATTTTCTCACAGAAAACGAGTCTCTCGCCATGGGAACATGGCTTTTTTGAAAAAGCATATTCTGGTCGAGAAATCGTGTTTTAAGCAATAAAAACGACTCCCGGCCTTATTTGGTTCACATTTGTACTTTTGGTAAGCTAGCCCGTATTCATAACGCACTAAACCTTTTTATCGCGTTAAACGCCTTTTCTCGACGAGAAAAGCACAATTTCATCAAAAACAAACAAAACAAGAAAAATGAATCTATTCAACAAGTCTGCAACACGTCCTTAAGAGTTACATGATTTCACCCAATGTCAATGTGTAATTTCTCCAGTTCTGATCGTTGTTTTTGGTTGTTGGTAGCTTGGTCCAATGCCAAAACACAGTGAAATATTTTTATGGCTTTAAACGCGTTTTCTCCTCGAGAGAAACATGATTTCACTAAAAACGTTATAGTTTAAACATGCCTGTTGTACATGTGTGCAAACACTCAGAGCCTTAAAATAGGGTTTTCACCAATGCGTCTTTTGGTGAGAAACCTTCTATTTCAAGGTTCTGTGCGTTTTCAGACAAGTACAATGTGTATTTTTAGTGTTTCTGATGAAATCCCTCCTTTTAATGCGTTTTCTCACAGAAAATGAGTCTCTCGCCATGGGAAAATGGCTTTTTTTGAAAAAGCATATTCTGGTCGAGAAATCGTGTTTTAAACAATAAAAACGACTCCCGGCCTTATTTAGTTCACATTTGTACTTTTGGTAAGCTAGCCCGTATTCATAACGCACTAAACCTTTTTATCGCGTTAAACGCCTTTTCTCGACGAGAAAAGCACAATTTCATCAAAAACAAACAAAACAAGAAAAATGAATCTATTCAACAAGTCTGCAACACGTCCTTAAGAGTTACATGATTTCACCCAATGCCAATGTGTAATTTCTCCAGTTCTGATCATTTTTTAGGTTTGTTGGTAGCTTGGTCAATGCCAAAACACAGTGAGATCTTTTTATGGCTTTAAACGCGTTATCTCCTCGAGAGAAACATGATTTCACTAAAAACGTTATAGTTTAACCATGCCTGTTTGTACATGTGTGCAAACACTCAGAGCCTTAAAAGATAGGGGTTTCACCAATGTGTTTTTTGGTGAGAAACCTTCTATTTCAAGGTTCTGTGCGTTTTCAGACAAGTACAATATGTATTTATAGTGTTTCTGATGAAATCCCTCCTTTTAATGCATTTTCTCACAGAAAACGAGTCTCTCGCCATGGGAACATGGCTTTTTTGAAAAAGCATATTCTGGTCGAGAAATCGTGTTTTAAGCAATAAAAACGACTCCCGGCCTTATTTAGTTCACATTTGTACTTTTGGTAAGCTAGCCCGTATTCATAACGCACTAAACCTTTTTATCGCGTTAAACGCCTTTTCTCGACGAGAAAAGCACAATTTCATCAAAAACAAACAAAACAAGAAAAATGAATCTATTCAACAAGTCTGCAACACGTCCTTAAGAGTTACATGATTTCACCCAATGTCAATATGTAATTTCTCCAGTTCTGATCATTTTTTAGGTTGTTGGTAGCTTGGTCAATGCCAAAACACAGTGAGATCTTTTTATGGCTTTAAACGCGTTTTCTCCTCGAGAGAAACATGATTTCACTAAAAACGTTATAGTTTAAACATGCCTGTTTGTACATGTGTGCAAACACTCAGAGCCTTAAGATAGGGGTTTCACCAATGTGTTTTTTGGTGAGTAACCTTCTATTTCAAGGTTCTGTGCGTTTTCAGACAAGTACAATATGTATTTATAGTGTTTCTGATGAAATCCCTCCTTTTAATGCATTTTCTCACAGAAAACGAGTCTCTCGCCATGGGAACATGGCTTTTTTGAAAAAGCATATTCTGGTCGAGAAATCGTGTTTTAAGCAATAAAAACGACTCCCGGCCTTATTTGGTTCACATTTGTACTTTTGGTAAGCTAGCCCGTATTCATAACGCACTAAACCTTTTTATCGCGTTAAACGCCTTTTCTCGACGAGAAAAGCACAATTTCATCAAAAACAAACAAAACAAGAAAAATGAATCTATTCAACAAGTCTGCAACACGTCCTTAAGAGTTACATGATTTCACCCAATGTCAATATGTAATTTCTCCAGTTCTGATCATTTTTTAGGTTGTTGGTAGCTTGGTCAATGCCAAAACACAGTGAGATCTTTTTATGGCTTTAAACGCGTTTTCTCCTCGAGAGAAACATGATTTCACTAAAAACGTTATAGTTTAAACATGCCTGTTTGTACATGTGTGCAAACACTCAGAGCCTTAAGATAGGGGTTTCACCAATGTGTTTTTTGGTGAGAAACCTTCTATTTCAAGGTTCTGTGCGTTTTCAGACAAGTACAATATGTATTTAAAGTGTTTCTGATGAAATCCCTCCTTTTAATGCATTTTCTCACAGAAAACGAGTCTCTCGCCATGGGAACATGGCTTTTTTGAAAAAGCATATTCTGGTCGAGAAATCGTGTTTTAAGCAATAAAAACGACTCCCGGCCTTATTTAGTTCACATTTGTACTTTTGGTAAGCTAGCCCGTATTCATAACGCACTAAACCTTTTTATCGCGTTAAACGCCTTTTCTCGACGAGAAAAGCACAATTTCATCAAAAACAAACAAAACAAGAAAAATGAATCTATTCAACAAGTCTGCAACACGTCCTTAAGAGTTACATGATTTCACCCAATGTCAATGTGTAATTTCTCCAGTTCTGATCATTTTTTAGGTTGTTGGTAGCTTGGTCAATGCCAAAACACAGTGAGATCTTTTTATGGCTTTAAACGCGTTTTCTCCTCGAGAGAAACATGATTTCACTAAAAACGTTATAGTTTAAACATGGCTGTTTGTACATGTGTGCAAACACTCAGAGCCTTAAGATAGGGGTTTCACCAATGTGTTTTTTGGTGAGTAACCTTCTATTTCAAGGTTCTGTGCGTTTTCAGACAAGTACAATATGTATTTATAGTGTTTCTGATGAAATCCGTCCTTTTAATGCATTTTCTCACAGAAAACGAGTCTCTCGCCATGGGAACATGGCTTTTTTGAAAAAGCATATTCTGGTCGAGAAATCGTGTTTTAAGCAATAAAAACGACTCCCGGCCTTATTTAGTTCACATTTGTACTTTTGGTAAGCTAGCCCGTATTCATAACGCACTAAACCTTTTTATCAAGTTAAACGCCTTTTCTCGACGAGAAAAGCACAATTTCATCAAAAACAAACAAAACAAGAAAAATGAATCTATTCAACAAGTCTGCAACACGTCCTTAAGAGTTACATGATTTCACCCAATGTCAATATGTAATTTCTCCAGTTCTGATCATTTTTTAGGTTGTTGGTAGCTTGGTCAATGCCAAAACACAGTGAGATCTTTTTATGGCTTTAAACGCGTTTTCTCCTCGAGAGAAACATGATTTCACTAAAAACGTTATAGTTTAAACATGCCTGTTTGTACATGTGTGCAAACACTCAGAGCCTTAAGATAGGGGTTTCACCAATGTGTTTTTTGGTGAGAAACCTTCTATTTCAAGGTTCTGTGCGTTTTCAGACAAGTACAATATGTATTTATAGTGTTTCTGATGAAATCCCTCCTTTTAATGCATTTTCTCACAGAAAACGAGTCTCTCGCCATGGGAACATGGCTTTTTTGAAAAAGCATATTCTGGTCGAGAAATCGTGTTTTAAGCAATAAAAACGACTCCCGGCCTTATTTAGTTCACATTTGTACTTTTGGTAAGCTAGCCCGTATTCATAACGCACTAAACCTTTTTATCGCGTTAAACGCCTTTTCTCGACGAGAAAAGCACAATTTCATCAAAAACAAACAAAACAAGAAAAATGAATCTATTCAACAAGTCTGCAACACGTCCTTAAGAGTTACATGATTTCACCCAATGTCAATATGTAATTTCTCCAGTTCTGATCATTTTTTAGGTTGTTGGTAGCTTGGTCAATGCCAAAACACAGTGAGATCTTTTTATGGCTTTAAACGCGTTTTCTCCTCGAGAGAAACATGATTTCACTAAAAACGTTATAGTTTAAACATGCCTGTTTGTACATGTGTGCAAACACTCAGAGCCTTAAGATAGGGGTTTCACCAATGTGTTTTTTGGTGAGAAACCTTCTATTTCAAGGTTCTGTGCGTTTTCAGACAAGTACAATATGTATTTATAGTGTTTCTGATGAAATCCCTCCTTTTAATGCATTTTCTCACAGAAAACGAGTCTCTCGCCATGGGAACATGGCTTTTTTGAAAAAGCATATTCTGGTCGAGAAATCGTGTTTTAAGCAATAAAAACGACTCCCGGCCTTATTTAGTTCACATTTGTACTTTTGGTAAGCTAGCCCGTATTCATAACGCACTAAACCTTTTTATCGCGTTAAATGCCTTTTCTCGACGAGAAAAGCAATTTCATCAAAAACAAACAAAACAAGAAAAATGAATCTATTCAACAAGTCTGCAACACGTCCTTAAGAGTTACATGATTTCACCCAATGTCAATATGTAATTTCTCCAGTTCTGATCATTTTTTAGGTTGTTGGTAGCTTGGTCAATGCCAAAACACAGTGAGATCTTTTTATGGCTTTAAACGCGTTTTCTCCTCGAGAGAAACATGATTTCACTAAAAACGTTACAGTTTAAACATGCCTGTTTGTACATGTGTGCAAACACTCAGAGCCTTAAGATAGGGGTTTCACCAATGTGTTTTTTGGTGAGAAACCTTCTATTTCAAGGTTCTGTGCGTTTTTAGACAAGTACAATATGTATTTATAGTGTTTCTGATGAAATCCGTCCTTTTAATGCATTTTCTCACAGAAAACGAGTCTCTCGCCATGGGAACATGGCTTTTTTGAAAAAGCATATTCTGGTCGAGAAATCGTGTTTTAAGCAATAAAAACGACTCCCGGCCTTATTTAGTTCACATTTGTACTTTTGGTAAGCTAGCCCGTATTCATAACGCACTAAACCTTTTTATCGCGTTAAACGCCTTTTCTCGACGAGAAAAGCACAATTTCATCAAAAACAAACAAAACAAGAAAAATGAATCTATTCAACAAGTCTGCAACACGTCCTTAAGAGTTACATGATTTCACCCAATGTCAATGTGTAATTTCTCCAGTTCTGATCATTTTTTAGGTTGTTGGTAGCTTGGTCAATGCCAAAACACAGTGAGATCTTTTTATGGCTTTAAACGCGTTTTCTCCTCGAGAGAAACATGATTTCACTAAAAACGTTATATTTTGAACATGCCTGTTTGTACATGTGTGCAAACACTCAGAGCCTTAAGATAGGGGTTTCACCAATGTGTTTTTTGGTGAGAAACCTTCTATTTCAAGGTTCTGTGCGTTTTCAGACAAGTACAATATGTATTTATAGTGTTTCTGATGAAATCCGTCCTTTTAATGCATTTTCTCACAGAAAACGAGTCTCTCGCCATGGGAACATGGCTTTTTTGAAAAAGCATATTCTGGTCGAGAAATCGTGTTTTAAGCAATAAAAACGACTCCCGGCCTTATTTAGTTCACATTTGTACTTTTGGTAAGCTAGCCCGTATTCATAACGCAGTAAACCTTTTTATCGCGTTAAATGCCTTTTCTCGACGAGAAAAGCAATTTCATCAAAAACAAACAAAACAAGAAAAATGAATCTATTCAACAAGTCTGCAACACGTCCTTAAGAGTTACATGATTTCACCCAATGTCAATATGTAATTTCTCCAGTTCTGATCATTTTTTAGGTTGTTGGTAGCTTGGTCAATGCCAAAACACAGTGAGATCTTTTTATGGCTTTAAACGCGTTATCTCCTCGAGAGAAACATGATTTCACTAAAAACGTTATAGTTAAAACATGCCTGTTTGTACATGTGTGCAAACACTCAGAGCCTTAAAAGATAGGGGTTTCACCAATGTGTTTTTTGGTGAGAAACCTTCTATTTCAAGGTTCTGTGCGTTTTCAGACAAGTACAATATGTATTTATAGTGTTTCTGATGAAATCCCTCCTTTTAATGCATTTTCTCACAGAAAACGAGTCTCTCGCCATGGAAACATGGCTTTTTTGAAAAAGCATATTCTGGTCGAGAAATCGTGTTTTAAGCAATAAAAACGACTCCCGGCCTTATTTGGTTCACATTTGTACTTTTGGTAAGCTAGCCCGTATTCATAACGCACTAAACCTTTTTATCGCGTTAAACGCCTTTTCTCGACGAGAAAAGCACAATTTCATCAAAAACAAACAAAACAAGAAAAATGAATCTATTCAACAAGTCTGCAACACGTCCTTAAGAGTTACATGATTTCACCCAATGTCAATATGTAATTTCTCCAGTTCTGATCATTTTTTAGGTTGTTGGTAGCTTGGTCAATGCCAAAACACAGTGAGATCTTTTTATGGCTTTAAACGCGTTTTCTCCTCGAGAGAAACATGATTTCACTAAAAACGTTATAGTTTAAACATGCCTGTTTGTACATGTGTGCAAACACTCAGAGCCTTAAGATAGGGGTTTCACCAATGTGTTTTTTGGTGAGAAACCTTCTATTTCAAGGTTCTGTGCGTTTTCAGACAAGTACAATATGTATTTATAGTGTTTCTGATGAAATCCCTCCTTTTAATGCATTTTCTCACAGAAAACGAGTCTCTCGCCATGGGAACATGGCTTTTTTGAAAAAGCATATTCTGGTCGAGAAATCGTGTTTTAAGCAATAAAAACGACTCCCGGCCTTATTTAGTTCACATTTGTACTTTTGGTAAGCTAGCCCGTATTCATAACGCACTAAACCTTTTTATCGCGTTAAATGCCTTTTCTCGACGAGAAAAGCAATTTCATCAAAAACAAACAAAACAAGAAAAATGAATCTATTCAACAAGTCTGCAACACGTCCTTAAGAGTTACATGATTTCACCCAATGTCAATATGTAATTTCTCCAGTTCTGATCATTTTTTAGGTTGTTGGTAGCTTGGTCAATGCCAAAACACAGTGAGATCTTTTTATGGCTTTAAACGCGTTTTCTCCTCGAGAGAAACATGATTTCACTAAAAACGTTACAGTTTAAACATGCCTGTTTGTACATGTGTGCAAACACTCAGAGCCTTAAGATAGGGGTTTCACCAATGTGTTTTTTGGTGAGAAACCTTCTATTTCAAGGTTCTGTGCGTTTTCAGACAAGTACAATATGTATTTATAGTGTTTCTGATGAAATCCCTCCTTTTAATGCATTTTCTCACAGAAAACGAGTCTCTCGCCATGGGAACATGGCTTTTTTGAAAAAGCATATTCTGGTCGAGAAATCGTGTTTTAAGCAATAAAAACGACTCCCGGCCTTATTTAGTTCACATTTGTACTTTTGGTAAGCTAGCCCGTATTCATAACGCACTAAACCTTTTTATCGCGTTAAACGCCTTTTCTCGACGACAAAAGCACAATTTCATCAAAAACAAACAAAACAAGAAAAATGAATCTATTCAACAAGTCTGCAACACGTCCTTAAGAGTTACATGATTTCACCCAATGTCAATATGTAATTTCTCCAGTTCTGATCATTTTTTAGGTTGTTGGTAGCTTGGTCAATGCCAAAACACAGTGAGATCTTTTTATGGCTTTAAACGCGTTTTCTCCTCGAGAGAAACATGATTTCACTAAAAACGTTATAGTTTAAACATGCCTGTTTGTACATGTGTGCAAACACTCAGAGCCTTAAGATAGGGGTTTCACCAATGTGTTTTTTGGTGAGAAACCTTCTATTTCAAGGTTCTGTGCGTTTTCAGACAAGTACAATATGTATTTATAGTGTTTCTGATGAAATCCCTCCTTTTAATGCATTTTCTCACAGAAAACGAGTCTCTCGCCATGGGAACATGGCTTTTTTGAAAAAGCATATTCTGGTCGAGAAATCGTGTTTTAAGCAATAAAAACGACTCCCGGCCTTATTTAGTTCACATTTGTACTTTTGGTAAGCTAGCCCGTATTCATAACGCACTAAACCTTTTTATCGCGTTAAACGCCTTTTCTCGACGAGAAAAGCAATTTCATCAAAAACAAACAAAACAAGAAAAATGAATCTATTCAACAAGTCTGCAACACGTCCTTAAGAGTTACATGATTTCACCCAATGTCAATATGTAATTTCTCCAGTTCTGATCATTTTTTAGGTTGTTGGTAGCTTGGTCAATGCCAAAACACAGTGAGATCTTTATATGGCTTTAAACGCGTTTTCTCCTCGAGAGAAACATGATTTCACTAAAAACGTTATAGTTTAAACATGCCTGTTTGTACATGTGTGCAAACACTCAGAGCCTTAAGATAGGGGTTTCACCAATGTGTTTTTTGGTGAGAAACCTTCTATTTCAAGGTTCTGTGCGTTTTCAGACAAGTACAATATGTATTTATAGTGTTTCTGATGAAATCCCTCCTTTTAATGCATTTTCTCACAGAAAACGAGTCTCTCGCCATGGGAACATGGCTTTTTTGAAAAAGCATATTCTGGTCGAGAAATCGTGTTTTAAGCAATAAAAACGACTCCCGGCCTTATTTAGTTCACATTTGTACTTTTGGTAAGCTAGCCCGTATTCATAACGCACTAAACCTTTTTATCGCGTTAAACGCCTTTTCTCGACGACAAAAGCACAATTTCATCAAAAACAAACAAAACAAGAAAAATGAATCTATTCAACAAGTCTGCAACACGTCCTTAAGAGTTACATGATTTCACCCAATGTCAATATGTAATTTCTCCAGTTCTGATCATTTTTTAGGTTGTTGGTAGCTTGGTCAATGCCAAAACACAGTGAGATCTTTTTATGGCTTTAAACGCGTTTTCTCCTCGAGAGAAACATGATTTCACTAAAAACGTTACAGTTTAAACATGCCTGTTTGTACATGTGTGCAAACACTCAGAGCCTTAAGATAGGGGTTTCACCAATGTGTTTTTTGGTGAGAAACCTTCTATTTCAAGGTTCTGTGCGTTTTCAGACAAGTACAATATGTATTTATAGTGTTTCTGATGAAATCCCTCCTTTTAATGCATTTTCTCACAGAAAACGAGTCTCTCGCCATGGGAACATGGCTTTTTTGAAAAAGCATATTCTGGTCGAGAAATCGTGTTTTAAGCAATAAAAACGACTCCCGGCCTTATTTAGTTCACATTTGTACTTTTGGTAAGCTAGCCCGTATTCATAACGCACTAAACCTTTTTATCGCGTTAAACGCCTTTTCTCGACGAGAAAAGCAATTTCATCAAAAACAAACAAAACAAGAAAAATGAATCTATTCAACAAGTCTGCAACACGTCCTTAAGAGTTACATGATTTCACCCAATGTCAATATGTAATTTCTCCAGTTCTGATCATTTTTTAGGTTGTTGGTAGCTTGGTCAATGCCAAAACACAGTGAGATCTTTTTATGGCTTTAAACGCGTTTTCTCCTCGAGAGAAACATGATTTCACTAAAAACGTTATAGTTTAAACATGCCTGTTTGTACATGTGTGCAAACACTCAGAGCCTTAAGATAGGGGTTTCACCAATGTGTTTTTTGGTGAGAAACCTTCTATTTCAAGGTTCTGTGCGTTTTCAGACAAGTACAATATGTATTTATAGTGTTTCTGATGAAATCCCTCCTTTTAATGCATTTTCTCACAGAAAACGAGTCTCTCGCCATGGGAACATGGCTTTTTTGAAAAAGCATATTCTGGTCGAGAAATCGTGTTTTAAGCAATAAAAACGACTCCCGGCCTTATTTAGTTCACATTTGTACTTTTGGTAAGCTAGCCCGTATTCATAACGCACTAAACCTTTTTATCGCGTTAAACGCCTTTTCTCGACGAGAAAAGCACAATTTCATCAAAAACAAACAAAACAAGAAAAATGAATCTATTCAACAAGTCTGCAACACGTCCTTAAGAGTTACATGATTTCACCCAATGTCAATATGTAATTTCTCCAGTTCTGATCATTTTTTAGGTTGTTGGTAGCTTGGTCAATGCCAAAACACAGTGAGATCTTTTTATGGCTTTAAACGCGTTATCTCCTCGAGAGAAACATGATTTCACTAAAAACGTTATAGTTTAACCATGCCTGTTTGTACATGTGTGCAAACACTCAGAGCCTTAAAAGATAGAAGTTTCACCAATGTGTTTTTTGGTAAGAAACCTTCTATTTCAAGGTTCTGTGCGTTTTCAGACAAGTACAATATGTATTTATAGTGTTTCTGATGAAATCCCTCATTTTAATGCATTTTCTCACAGAAAACGAGTCTCTCGCCATGGGAACATGGCTTTTTTGAAAAAGCATATTCTGGTCGAGAAATCGTGTTTTAAGCAATAAAAACGACTCCCGGCCTTATTTAGTTCACATTTGTACTTTTGGTAAGCTAGCCCGTATTCATAACGCACTAAACCTTTTTATCGCGTTAAACGCCTTTTCTCGACGAGAAAAGCACAATTTCATCAAAAACAAACAAAACAAGAAAAATGAATCTATTCAACAAGTCTGCAACACGTCCTTAAGAGTTACATGATTTCACCCAATGTCAATGTGTAATTTCTCCAGTTCTGATCATTTTTTAGGTTGTTGGTAGCTTGGTCAATGCCAAAACACAGTGAGATCTTTTTATGGCTTTAAACGCGTTATCTCCTCGAGAGAAACATGATTTCACTAAAAACGTTATAGTTTAACCATGCCTGTTTGTACATGTGTGCAAACACTCAGAGCCTTAAAAGATAGGGGTTTCACCAATGTGTTTTTTGGTAAGAAACCTTCTATTTCAAGGTTCTGTGCGTTTTCAGACAAGTACAATATGTATTTATAGTGTTTCTGATGAAATCCCTCCTTTTAATGCATTTTCTCACAGAAAACGAGTCTCTCGCCATGGGAACATGGCTTTTTTGAAAAAGCATATTCTGGTCGAGAAATCGTGTTTTAAGCAATAAAAACGACTCCCGGCCTTATTTAGTTCACATTTGTACTTTTGGTAAGCTAGCCCGTATTCATAACGCACTAAACCTTTTTATCGCGTTAAACGCCTTTTCTCGACGAGAAAAGCACAATTTCATCAAAAACAAACAAAACAAGAAAAATGAATCTATTCAACAAGTCTGCAACACGTCCTTAAGAGTTACATGATTTCACCCAATGTCAATATGTAATTTCTCCAGTTCTGATCATTTTTTAGGTTGTTGGTAGCTTGGTCAATGCCAAAACACAGTGAGATCTTTTTATGGCTTTAAACGCGTTATCTCCTCGAGAGAAACATGATTTCACTAAAAACGTTATAGTTTAAACATGCCTGTTTGTACATGTGTGCAAACACTCAGAGCCTTAAGATAGGGGTTTCACCAATGTGTTTTTTGGTGAGAAACCTTCTATTTCAAGGTTCTGTGCGTTTTCAGACAAGTACAATATGTATTTATAGTGTTTCTGATGAAATCCCTCCTTTTAATGCATTTTCTCACAGAAAACGAGTCTCTCGCCATGGGAACATGGCTTTTTTGAAAAAGCATATTCTGGTCGAGAAATCGTGTTTTAAGCAATAAAAACGACTCCCGGCCTTATTTAGTTCACATTTGTACTTTTGGTAAGCTAGCCCGTATTCATAACGCACTAAACCTTTTTATCGCGTTAAATGCCTTTTCTCGACGAGAAAAGCAATTTCATCAAAAACAAACAAAACAAGAAAAATGAATCTATTCAACAAGTCTGCAACACGTCCTTAAGAGTTACATGATTTCACCCAATATCAATATGTAATTTCTCCAGTTCTGATCATTTTTTAGGTTGTTGGTAGCTTGGTCAATGCCAAAACACAGTGAGATCTTTTTATGGCTTTAAACGCGTTTTCTCCTCGAGAGAAACATGATTTCACTAAAAACGTTATAGTTTAAACATGCCTGTTTGTACATGTGTGCAAACACTCAGAGCCTTAAGATAGGGGTTTCACCAATGTGTTTTTTGGTGAGAAACCTTCTATTTCAAGGTTCTGTGCGTTTTCAGACAAGTACAATATGTATTTATAGTGTTTCTGATGAAATCCCTCCTTTTAATGCATTTTCTCACAGAAAACGAGTCTCTCGCCATGGGAACATGGCTTTTTTGAAAAAGCATATTCTGGTCGAGAAATCGTGTTTTAAGCAATAAAAACGACTCCCGGCCTTATTTAGTTCACATTTGTACTTTTGGTAAGCTAGCCCGTATTCATAACGCACTAAACCTTTTTATCGCGTTAAACGCCTTTTCTCGACGAGAAAAGCACAATTTCATCAAAAACAAACAAAACAAGAAAAATGAATCTATTCAACAAGTCTGCAACACGTCCTTAAGAGTTACATGATTTCACCCAATGTCAATATGTAATTTCTCCAGTTCTGATCATTTTTTAGGTTGTTGGTAGCTTGGTCAATGCCAAAACACAGTGAGATCTTTTTATGGCTTTAAACGCGTTATCTCCTCGAGAGAAACATGATTTCACTAAAAACGTTATAGTTTAACCATGCCTGTTTGTACATGTGTGCAAACACTCAGAGCCTTAAAAGATAGGGGTTTCACCAATGTGTTTTTTGGTAAGAAACCTTCTATTTCAAGGTTCTGTGCGTTTTCAGACAAGTACAATATGTATTTATAGTGTTTCTGATGAAATCCCTCATTTTAATGCATTTTCTCACAGAAAACGAGTCTCTCGCCATGGGAACATGGCTTTTTTGAAAAAGCATATTCTGGTCGAGAAATCGTGTTTTAAGCAATAAAAACGACTCCCGGCCTTATTTAGTTCACATTTGTACTTTTGGTAAGCTAGCCCGTATTCATAACGCACTAAACCTTTTTATCGCGTTAAACGCCTTTTCTCGACGACAAAAGCACAATTTCATCAAAAACAAACAAAACAAGAAAAATGAATCTATTCAACAAGTCTGCAACACGTCCTTAAGAGTTACATGATTTCACCCAATGTCAATGTGTAATTTCTCCAGTTCTGATCATTTTTTAGGTTGTTGGTAGCTTGGTCAATGCCAAAACACAGTGAGATCTTTTTATGGCTTTAAACGCGTTTTCTCCTCGAGAGAAACATGATTTCACTAAAAACGTTATAGTTTAAACATGCCTGTTTGTACATGTGTGCAAACACTCAGAGCCTTAAGATAGGGGTTTCATCAATGTGTTTTTTGGTGAGAAACCTTCTATTTCAAGGTTCTGTGCGTTTTCAGACAAGTACAATATGTATTTATAGTGTTTCTGATGAAATCCCTCATTTTAATGCATTTTCTCACAGAAAACGAGTCTCTCGCCATGGGAACATGGCTTTTTTGAAAAAGCATATTCTGGTCGAGAAATCGTGTTTTAAGCAATAAAAACGACTCCCGGCCTTATTTAGTTCACATTTGTACTTTTGGTAAGCTAGCCCGTATTCATAACGCACTAAACCTTTTTATCGCGTTAAACGCCTTTTCTCGACGAGAAAAGCACAATTTCATCAAAAACAAACAAAACAAGAAAAATGAATCTATTCAACAAGTCTGCAACACGTCCTTAAGAGTTACATGATTTCACCCAATGTCAATGTGTAATTTCTCCAGTTCTGATCATTTTTTAGGTTGTTGGTAGCTTGGTCAATGCCAAAACACAGTGAGATCTTTTTATGGCTTTAAACGCGTTTTCTCCTCGAGAGAAACATGATTTCACTAAAAACGTTATAGTTTAAACATGCCTGTTTGTACATGTGTGCAAACACTCAGAGCCTTAAGATAGGGGTTTCATCAATGTGTTTTTTGGTGAGAAACCTTCTATTTCAAGGTTCTGTGCGTTTTCAGACAAGTACAATATGTATTTATAGTGTTTCTGATGAAATCCCTCCTTTTAATGCATTTTCTCACAGAAAACGAGTCTCTCGCCATGGGAACATGGCTTTTTTGAAAAAGCATATTCTGGTCGAGAAATCGTGTTTTAAGCAATAAAAACGACTCCCGGCCTTATTTGGTTCACATTTGTACTTTTGGTAAGCTAGCCCGTATTCATAACGTACTAAACCTTTTTATCGCGTTAAACGCCTTTTCTCGACGAGAAAAGCAATTTCATCAAAAACAAACAAAACAAGAAAAATGAATCTATTCAACAAGTCTGCAACACGTCCTTAAGAGTTACATGATTTCACCCAATGTCAATATGTAATTTCTCCAGTTCTGATCATTTTTTAGGTTGTTGGTAGCTTGGTCAATGCCAAAACACAGTGAGATCTTTTTATGGCTTTAAACGCGTTTTCTCCTCGAGAGAAACATGATTTCACTAAAAACGTTATAGTTTAAACATGCCTGTTTGTACATGTGTGCAAACACTCAGAGCCTTAAGATAGGGGTTTCACCAATGTGTTTTTTGGTGAGAAACCTTCTATTTCAAGGTTCTGTGCGTTTTCAGACAAGTACAATATGTATTTATAGTGTTTCTGATGAAATCCCTCCTTTTAATGCATTTTCTCACAGAAAACGAGTCTCTCGCCATGGGAACATGGCTTTTTTGAAAAAGCATATTCTGGTCGAGAAATCGTGTTTTAAGCAATAAAAACGACTCCCGGCCTTATTTAGTTCACATTTGTACTTTTGGTAAGCTAGCCCGTATTCATAACGCACTAAACCTTTTTATCGCGTTAAACGCCTTTTCTCGACGAGAAAAGCACAATTTCATCAAAAACAAACAAAACAAGAAAAATGAATCTATTCAACAAGTCTGCAACACGTCCTTAAGAGTTACATGATTTCACCCAATGTCAATATGTAATTTCTCCAGTTCTGATCATTTTTTAGGTTGTTGGTAGCTTGGTCAATGCCAAAACACAGTGAGATCTTTTTATGGCTTTAAACGCGTTATCTCCTCGAGAGAAACATGATTTCACTAAAAACGTTATAGTTTAACCATGCCTGTTTGTACATGTGTGCAAACACTCAGAGCCTTAAAAGATAGGGGTTTCACCAATGTGTTTTTTGGTAAGAAACCTTCTATTTCAAGGTTCTGTGCGTTTTCAGACAAGTACAATATGTATTTATAGTGTTTCTGATGAAATCCCTCCTTTTAATGCATTTTCTCACAGAAAACGAGTGTCTCGCCATGGGAACATGGCTTTTTTGAAAAAGCATATTCTGGTCGAGAAATCGTGTTTTAAGCAATAAAAACGACTCCCGGCCTTATTTGGTTCACATTTGTACTGTTGGTAAGCTAGCCCGTATTCATAACGTACTAAACCTTTTTATCGCGTTAAACGCCTTTTCTCGACGAGAAAAGCAATTTCATCAAAAACAAACAAAACAAGAAAAATGAATCTATTCAACAAGTCTGCAACACGTCCTTAAGAGTTACATGATTTCACCCAATGCCAATGTGTAATTTCTCCAGTTCTGATCATTTTTTAGGTTTGTTGGTAGCTTGGTCAATGCCAAAACACAGTGAGATCTTTTTATGGCTTTAAACGCGTTTTCTCCTCGAGAGAAACATGATTTCACTAAAAACGTTATAGTTTAACCATGCCTGTTTGTACATGTGTGCAAACACTCAGAGCCTTAAAAGATAGGGGTTTCACCAATGTGTTTTTTGGTGAGAAACCTTCTATTTCAAGGTTCTGTGCGTTTTCAGACAAGTACAATATGTATTTATAGTGTTTCTGATGAAATCCCTCCTTTTAATGCATTTTCTCACAGAAAACGAGTCTCTCGCCATGGGAACATGGCTTTTTTTAAAAAGCATATTCTGGTCGAGAAATCGTGTTTTAAGCAATAAAAACGACTCCCGGCCTTATTTGGTTCACATTTGTACTTTTGGTAAGCTAGCCCGTATTCATAACGCAGTAAACCTTTTTATCGCGTTAAACGCCTTTTCTCGACGAGAAAAGCACAATTTCATCAAAAACAAACAAAACAAGAAAAATGAATCTATTCAACAAGTCTGCAACACGTCCTTAAGAGTTACATGATTTCACCCAATGTCAATATGTAATTTCTCCAGTTCTGATCATTTTTTAGGTTGTTGGTAGCTTGGTCAATGCCAAAACACAGTGAGATCTTTTTATGGCTTTAAACGCGTTTTCTCCTCGAGAGAAACATGATTTCACTAAAAACGTTATAGTTTAAACATGCCTGTTTGTACATGTGTGCAAACACTCAGAGCCTTAAGATAGGGGTTTCACCAATGTGTTTTTTGGTGAGAAACCTTCTATTTCAAGGTTCTGTGCGTTTTCAGACAAGTACAATATGTATTTATAGTGTTTCTGATGAAATCCCTCCTTTTAATGCATTTTCTCACAGAAAACGAGTCTCTCGCCATGGGAACATGGCTTTTTTGAAAAAGCATATTCTGGTCGAGAAATCGTGTTTTAAGCAATAAAAACGACTCCCGGCCTTATTTAGTTCACATTTGTACTTTTGGTAAGCTAGCCCGTATTCATAACGCACTAAACCTTTTTATCGCGTTAAATGCCTTTTCTCGACGAGAAAAGCAATTTCATCAAAAACAAACAAAACAAGAAAAATGAATCTATTCAACAAGTCTGCAACACGTCCTTAAGAGTTACATGATTTCACCCAATGTCAATATGTAATTTCTCCAGTTCTGATCATTTTTTAGGTTGTTGGTAGCTTGGTCAATGCCAAAACACAGTGAGATCTTTTTATGGCTTTAAACGCGTTTTCTCCTCGAGAGAAACATGATTTCACTAAAAACGTTACAGTTTAAACATGCCTGTTTGTACATGTGTGCAAACACTCAGAGCCTTAAGATAGGGGTTTCACCAATGTGTTTTTTGGTGAGAAACCTTCTATTTCAAGGTTCTGTGCGTTTTCAGACAAGTACAATATGTATTTATAGTGTTTCTGATGAAATCCCTCCTTTTAATGCATTTTCTCACAGAAAACGAGTCTCTCGCCATGGGAACATGGCTTTTTTGAAAAAGCATATTCTGGTCGAGAAATCGTGTTTTAAGCAATAAAAACGACTCCCGGCCTTATTTAGTTCACATTTGTACTTTTGGTAAGCTAGCCCGTATTCATAACGCACTAAACCTTTTTATCGCGTTAAACGCCTTTTCTCGACGACAAAAGCACAATTTCATCAAAAACAAACAAAACAAGAAAAATGAATCTATTCAACAAGTCTGCAACACGTCCTTAAGAGTTACATGATTTCACCCAATGTCAATATGTAATTTCTCCAGTTCTGATCATTTTTTAGGTTGTTGGTAGCTTGGTCAATGCCAAAACACAGTGAGATCTTTATATGGCTTTAAACGCGTTTTCTCCTCGAGAGAAACATGATTTCACTAAAAACGTTATAGTTTAAACATGCCTGTTTGTACATGTGTGCAAACACTCAGAGCCTTAAGATAGGGGTTTCACCAATGTGTTTTTTGGTGAGAAACCTTCTATTTCAAGGTTCTGTGCGTTTTCAGACAAGTACAATATGTATTTATAGTGTTTCTGATGAAATCCCTCCTTTTAATGCATTTTCTCACAGAAAACGAGTCTCTCGCCATGGGAACATGGCTTTTTTGAAAAAGCATATTCTGGTCGAGAAATCGTGTTTTAAGCAATAAAAACGACTCCCGGCCTTATTTAGTTCACATTTGTACTTTTGGTAAGCTAGCCCGTATTCATAACGCACTAAACCTTTTTATCGCGTTAAACGCCTTTTCTCGACGACAAAAGCACAATTTCATCAAAAACAAACAAAACAAGAAAAATGAATCTATTCAACAAGTCTGCAACACGTCCTTAAGAGTTACATGATTTCACCCAATGTCAATATGTAATTTCTCCAGTTCTGATCATTTTTTAGGTTGTTGGTAGCTTGGTCAATGCCAAAACACAGTGAGATCTTTTTATGGCTTTAAACGCGTTTTCTCCTCGAGAGAAACATGATTTCACTAAAAACGTTACAGTTTAAACATGCCTGTTTGTACATGTGTGCAAACACTCAGAGCCTTAAGATAGGGGTTTCACCAATGTGTTTTTTGGTGAGAAACCTTCTATTTCAAGGTTCTGTGCGTTTTCAGACAAGTACAATATGTATTTATAGTGTTTCTGATGAAATCCCTCCTTTTAATGCATTTTCTCACAGAAAACGAGTCTCTCGCCATGGGAACATGGCTTTTTTGAAAAAGCATATTCTGGTCGAGAAATCGTGTTTTAAGCAATAAAAACGACTCCCGGCCTTATTTAGTTCACATTTGTACTTTTGGTAAGCTAGCCCGTATTCATAACGCACTAAACCTTTTTATCGCGTTAAACGCCTTTTCTCGACGAGAAAAGCAATTTCATCAAAAACAAACAAAACAAGAAAAATGAATCTATTCAACAAGTCTGCAACACGTCCTTAAGAGTTACATGATTTCACCCAATGTCAATATGTAATTTCTCCAGTTCTGATCATTTTTTAGGTTGTTGGTAGCTTGGTCAATGCCAAAACACAGTGAGATCTTTTTATGGCTTTAAACGCGTTTTCTCCTCGAGAGAAACATGATTTCACTAAAAACGTTATAGTTTAAACATGCCTGTTTGTACATGTGTGCAAACACTCAGAGCCTTAAGATAGGGGTTTCACCAATGTGTTTTTTGGTGAGAAACCTTCTATTTCAAGGTTCTGTGCGTTTTCAGACAAGTACAATATGTATTTATAGTGTTTCTGATGAAATCCCTCCTTTTAATGCATTTTCTCACAGAAAACGAGTCTCTCGCCATGGGAACATGGCTTTTTTGAAAAAGCATATTCTGGTCGAGAAATCGTGTTTTAAGCAATAAAAACGACTCCCGGCCTTATTTAGTTCACATTTGTACTTTTGGTAAGCTAGCCCGTATTCATAACGCACTAAACCTTTTTATCGCGTTAAACGCCTTTTCTCGACGAGAAAAGCACAATTTCATCAAAAACAAACAAAACAAGAAAAATGAATCTATTCAACAAGTCTGCAACACGTCCTTAAGAGTTACATGATTTCACCCAATGTCAATATGTAATTTCTCCAGTTCTGATCATTTTTTAGGTTGTTGGTAGCTTGGTCAATGCCAAAACACAGTGAGATCTTTTTATGGCTTTAAACGCGTTATCTCCTCGAGAGAAACATGATTTCACTAAAAACGTTATAGTTTAACCATGCCTGTTTGTACATGTGTGCAAACACTCAGAGCCTTAAAAGATAGAAGTTTCACCAATGTGTTTTTTGGTAAGAAACCTTCTATTTCAAGGTTCTGTGCGTTTTCAGACAAGTACAATATGTATTTATAGTGTTTCTGATGAAATCCCTCATTTTAATGCATTTTCTCACAGAAAACGAGTCTCTCGCCATGGGAACATGGCTTTTTTGAAAAAGCATATTCTGGTCGAGAAATCGTGTTTTAAGCAATAAAAACGACTCCCGGCCTTATTTAGTTCACATTTGTACTTTTGGTAAGCTAGCCCGTATTCATAACGCACTAAACCTTTTTATCGCGTTAAACGCCTTTTCTCGACGAGAAAAGCAATTTCATCAAAAACAAACAAAACAAGAAAAATGAATCTATTCAACAAGTCTGCAACACGTCCTTAAGAGTTACATGATTTCACCCAATGTCAATGTGTAATTTCTCCAGTTCTGATCATTTTTTAGGTTGTTGGTAGCTTGGTCAATGCCAAAACACAGTGAGATCTTTTTATGGCTTTAAACGCGTTATCTCCTCGAGAGAAACATGATTTCACTAAAAACGTTATAGTTTAACCATGCCTGTTTGTACATGTGTGCAAACACTCAGAGCCTTAAAAGATAGGGGTTTCACCAATGTGTTTTTTGGTGAGAAACCTTCTATTTCAAGGTTCTGTGCGTTTTCAGACAAGTACAATATGTATTTATAGTGTTTCTGATGAAATCCCTCCTTTTAATGCATTTTCTCACAGAAAACGAGTCTCTCGCCATGGGAACATGGCTTTTTTTAAAAAGCATATTCTGGTCGAGAAATCGTGTTTTAAGCAATAAAAACGACTCCCGGCCTTATTTGGTTCACATTTGTACTTTTGGTAAGCTAGCCCGTATTCATAACGCACTAAACCTTTTTATCGCGTTAAACGCCTTTTCTCGACGAGAAAAGCACAATTTCATCAAAAACAAACAAAACAAGAAAAATGAATCTATTCAACAAGTCTGCAACACGTCCTTAAGAGTTACATGATTTCACCCAATGTCAATATGTAATTTCTCCAGTTCTGATCATTTTTTAGGTTGTTGGTAGCTTGGTCAATGCCAAAACACAGTGAGATCTTTTTATGGCTTTAAACGCGTTTTCTCCTCGAGAGAAACATGATTTCACTAAAAACGTTATAGTTTAAACATGCCTGTTTGTACATGTGTGCAAACACTCAGAGCCTTAAGATAGGGGTTTCACCAATGTGTTTTTTGGTGAGAAACCTTCTATTTCAAGGTTCTGTGCGTTTTCAGACAAGTACAATATGTATTTATAGTGTTTCTGATGAAATCCCTCCTTTTAATGCATTTTCTCACAGAAAACGAGTCTCTCGCCATGGGAACATGGCTTTTTTGAAAAAGCATATTCTGGTCGAGAAATCGTGTTTTAAGCAATAAAAACGACTCCCGGCCTTATTTAGTTCACATTTGTACTTTTGGTAAGCTAGCCCGTATTCATAACGCACTAAACCTTTTTATCGCGTTAAACGCCTTTTCTCGACGAGAAAAGCAATTTCATCAAAAACAAACAAAACAAGAAAAATGAATCTATTCAACAAGTCTGCAACACGTCCTTAAGAGTTACATGATTTCACCCAATATCAATATGTAATTTCTCCAGTTCTGATCATTTTTTAGGTTGTTGGTAGCTTGGTCAATGCCAAAACACAGTGAGATCTTTTTATGGCTTTAAACGCGTTTTCTCCTCGAGAGAAACACGATTTCACTAAAAACGTTATAGTTTAAACATGCCTGTTTGTACATGTGTGCAAACACTCAGAGCCTTAAGATAGGGGTTTCACCAATGTGTTTTTTGGTGAGAAACCTTCTATTTCAAGGTTCTGTGCGTTTTCAGACAAGTACAATATGTATTTATAGTGTTTCTGATGAAATCCCTCCTTTTAATGCATTTTCTCACAGAAAACGAGTCTCTCGCCATGGGAACATGGCTTTTTTGAAAAAGCATATTCTGGTCGAGAAATCGTGTTTTAAGCAATAAAAACGACTCCCGGCCTTATTTAGTTCACATTTGTACTTTTGGTAAGCTAGCCCGTATTCATAACGCACTAAACCTTTTTATCGCGTTAAACGCCTTTTCTCGACGAGAAAAGCACAATTTCATCAAAAACAAACAAAACAAGAAAAATGAATCTATTCAACAAGTCTGCAACACGTCCTTAAGAGTTACATGATTTCACCCAATGTCAATATGTAATTTCTCCAGTTCTGATCATTTTTTAGGTTGTTGGTAGCTTGGTCAATGCCAAAACACAGTGAGATCTTTTTATGGCTTTAAACGCGTTTTCTCCTCGAGAGAAACATGATTTCACTAAAAACGTTATAGTTTAACCATGCCTGTTTGTACATGTGTGCAAACACTCAGAGCCTTAAAAGATAGGGGTTTCACCAATGTGTTTTTTGGTAAGAAACCTTCTATTTCAAGGTTCTGTGCGTTTTCAGACAAGTACAATATGTATTTATAGTGTTTCTGATGAAATCCCTCATTTTAATGCATTTTCTCACAGAAAACGAGTCTCTCGCCATGGGAACATGGCTTTTTTGAAAAAGCATATTCTGGTCGAGAAATCGTGTTTTAAGCAATAAAAACGACTCCCGGCCTTATTTAGTTCACATTTGTACTTTTGGTAAGCTAGCCCGTATTCATAACGCACTAAACCTTTTTATCGCGTTAAACGCCTTTTCTCGACGAGAAAAGCACAATTTCATCAAAAACAAACAAAACAAGAAAAATGAATCTATTCAACAAGTCTGCAACACGTCCTTAAGAGTTACATGATTTCACCCAATGTCAATGTGTAATTTCTCCAGTTCTGATCATTTTTTAGGTTGTTGGTAGCTTGGTCAATGCCAAAACACAGTGAGATCTTTTTATGGCTTTAAACGCGTTTTCTCCTCGAGAGAAACATGATTTCACTAAAAACGTTATAGTTTAAACATGCCTGTTTGTACATGTGTGCAAACACTCAGAGCCTTAAGATAGGGGTTTCATCAATGTGTTTTTTGGTGAGAAACCTTCTATTTCAAGGTTCTGTGCGTTTTCAGACAAGTACAATATGTATTTATAGTGTTTCTGATGAAATCCCTCCTTTTAATGCATTTTCTCACAGAAAACGAGTGTCTCGCCATGGGAACATGGCTTTTTTGAAAAAGCATATTCTGGTCGAGAAATCGTGTTTTAAGCAATAAAAACGACTCCCGGCCTTATTTGGTTCACATTTGTACTTTTGGTAAGCTAGCCCGTATTCATAACGTACTAAACCTTTTTATCGCGTTAAACGCCTTTTCTCGACGACAAAAGCACAATTTCATCAAAAACAAACAAAACAAGAAAAATGAATCTATTCAACAAGTCTGCAACACGTCCTTAAGAGTTACATGATTTCACCCAATGTCAATATGTAATTTCTCCAGTTCTGATCATTTTTTAGGTTGTTGGTAGCTTGGTCAATGCCAAAACACAGTGAGATCTTTTTATGGCTTTAAACGCGTTTTCTCCTCGAGAGAAACATGATTTCACTAAAAACGTTATAGTTTAAACATGCCTGTTTGTACATGTGTGCAAACACTCAGAGCCTTAAGATAGGGGTTTCACCAATGTGTTTTTTGGTGAGAAACCTTCTATTTCAAGGTTCTGTGCGTTTTCAGACAAGTACAATATGTATTTATAGTGTTTCTGATGAAATCCCTCCTTTTAATGCATTTTCTCACAGAAAACGAGTCTCTCGCCATGGGAACATGGCTTTTTTGGAAAAGCATATTCTGGTCGAGAAATCGTGTTTTAAGCAATAAAAACGACTCCCGGCCTTATTTAGTTCACATTTGTACTTTTGGTAAGCTAGCCCGTATTCATAACGCAGTAAACCTTTTTATCGCGTTAAACGCCTTTTCTCGACGAGAAAAGCACAATTTCATCAAAAACAAACAAAACAAGAAAAATGAATCTATTCAACAAGTCTGCAACACGTCCTTAAGAGTTACATGATTTCACCCAATGTCAATATGTAATTTCTCCAGTTCTGATCATTTTTTAGGTTGTTGGTAGCTTGGTCAATGCCAAAACACAGTGAGATCTTTTTATGGCTTTAAACGCGTTTTCTCCTCGAGAGAAACATGATTTCACTAAAAACGTTATAGTTTAACCATGCCTGTTTGTACATGTGTGCAAACACTCAGAGCCTTAAAAGATAGGGGTTTCACCAATGTGTTTTTTGGTAAGAAACCTTCTATTTCAAGGTTCTGTGCGTTTTCAGACAAGTACAATATGTATTTATAGTGTTTCTGATGAAATCCCTCATTTTAATGCATTTTCTCACAGAAAACGAGTCTCTCGCCATGGGAACATGGCTTTTTTGAAAAAGCATATTCTGGTCGAGAAATCGTGTTTTAAGCAATAAAAACGACTCCCGGCCTTATTTAGTTCACATTTGTACTTTTGGTAAGCTAGCCCGTATTCATAACGCACTAAACCTTTTTATCGCGTTAAACGCCTTTTCTCGACGAGAAAAGCACAATTTCATCAAAAACAAACAAAACAAGAAAAATGAATCTATTCAACAAGTCTGCAACACGTCCTTAAGAGTTACATGATTTCACCCAATGTCAATGTGTAATTTCTCCAGTTCTGATCATTTTTTAGGTTGTTGGTAGCTTGGTCAATGCCAAAACACAGTGAGATCTTTTTATGGCTTTAAACGCGTTTTCTCCTCGAGAGAAACATGATTTCACTAAAAACGTTATAGTTTAAACATGCCTGTTTGTACATGTGTGCAAACACTCAGAGCCTTAAGATAGGGGTTTCATCAATGTGTTTTTTGGTGAGAAACCTTCTATTTCAAGGTTCTGTGCGTTTTCAGACAAGTACAATATGTATTTATAGTGTTTCTGATGAAATCCCTCCTTTTAATGCATTTTCTCACAGAAAACGAGTGTCTCGCCATGGGAACATGGCTTTTTTGAAAAAGCATATTCTGGTCGAGAAATCGTGTTTTAAGCAATAAAAACGACTCCCGGCCTTATTTGGTTCACATTTGTACTTTTGGTAAGCTAGCCCGTATTCATAACGTACTAAACCTTTTTATCGCGTTAAACGCCTTTTCTCGACGACAAAAGCACAATTTCATCAAAAACAAACAAAACAAGAAAAATGAATCTATTCAACAAGTCTGCAACACGTCCTTAAGAGTTACATGATTTCACCCAATGTCAATATGTAATTTCTCCAGTTCTGATCATTTTTTAGGTTGTTGGTAGCTTGGTCAATGCCAAAACACAGTGAGATCTTTTTATGGCTTTAAACGCGTTTTCTCCTCGAGAGAAACATGATTTCACTAAAAACGTTATAGTTTAAACATGCCTGTTTGTACATGTGTGCAAACACTCAGAGCCTTAAGATAGGGGTTTCACCAATGTGTTTTTTGGTGAGAAACCTTCTATTTCAAGGTTCTGTGCGTTTTCAGACAAGTACAATATGTATTTATAGTGTTTCTGATGAAATCCCTCCTTTTAATGCATTTTCTCACAGAAAACGAGTCTCTCGCCATGGGAACATGGCTTTTTTGAAAAAGCATATTCTGGTCGAGAAATCGTGTTTTAAGCAATAAAAACGACTCCCGGCCTTATTTAGTTCACATTTGTACTTTTGGTAAGCTAGCCCGTATTCATAACGCACTAAACCTTTTTATCGCGTTAAACGCCTTTTCTCGACGAGAAAAGCAATTTCATCAAAAACAAACAAAACAAGAAAAATGAATCTATTCAACAAGTCTGCAACACGTCCTTAAGAGTTACATGATTTCACCCAATATCAATATGTAATTTCTCCAGTTCTGATCATTTTTTAGGTTGTTGGTAGCTTGGTCAATGCCAAAACACAGTGAGATCTTTTTATGGCTTTAAACGCGTTTTCTCCTCGAGAGAAACACGATTTCACTAAAAACGTTATAGTTTAAACATGCCTGTTTGTACATGTGTGCAAACACTCAGAGCCTTAAGATAGGGGTTTCACCAATGTGTTTTTTGGTGAGAAACCTTCTATTTCAAGGTTCTGTGCGTTTTCAGACAAGTACAATATGTATTTATAGTGTTTCTGATGAAATCCCTCCTTTTAATGCATTTTCTCACAGAAAACGAGTCTCTCGCCATGGGAACATGGCTTTTTTGAAAAAGCATATTCTGGTCGAGAAATCGTGTTTTAAGCAATAAAAACGACTCCCGGCCTTATTTAGTTCACATTTGTACTTTTGGTAAGCTAGCCCGTATTCATAACGCACTAAACCTTTTTATCGCGTTAAACGCCTTTTCTCGACGAGAAAAGCACAATTTCATCAAAAACAAACAAAACAAGAAAAATGAATCTATTCAACAAGTCTGCAACACGTCCTTAAGAGTTACATGATTTCACCCAATGTCAATATGTAATTTCTCCAGTTCTGATCATTTTTTAGGTTGTTGGTAGCTTGGTCAATGCCAAAACACAGTGAGATCTTTTTATGGCTTTAAACGCGTTTTCTCCTCGAGAGAAACATGATTTCACTAAAAACGTTATAGTTTAACCATGCCTGTTTGTACATGTGTGCAAACACTCAGAGCCTTAAAAGATAGGGGTTTCACCAATGTGTTTTTTGGTAAGAAACCTTCTATTTCAAGGTTCTGTGCGTTTTCAGACAAGTACAATATGTATTTATAGTGTTTCTGATGAAATCCCTCATTTTAATGCATTTTCTCACAGAAAACGAGTCTCTCGCCATGGGAACATGGCTTTTTTGAAAAAGCATATTCTGGTCGAGAAATCGTGTTTTAAGCAATAAAAACGACTCCCGGCCTTATTTAGTTCACATTTGTACTTTTGGTAAGCTAGCCCGTATTCATAACGCACTAAACCTTTTTATCGCGTTAAACGCCTTTTCTCGACGAGAAAAGCACAATTTCATCAAAAACAAACAAAACAAGAAAAATGAATCTATTCAACAAGTCTGCAACACGTCCTTAAGAGTTACATGATTTCACCCAATGTCAATGTGTAATTTCTCCAGTTCTGATCATTTTTTAGGTTGTTGGTAGCTTGGTCAATGCCAAAACACAGTGAGATCTTTTTATGGCTTTAAACGCGTTTTCTCCTCGAGAGAAACATGATTTCACTAAAAACGTTATATTTTGAACATGCCTGTTTGTACATGTGTGCAAACACTCAGAGCCTTAAGATAGGGGTTTCACCAATGTGTTTTTTGGTGAGAAACCTTCTATTTCAAGGTTCTGTGCGTTTTCAGACAAGTACAATATGTATTTATAGTGTTTCTGATGAAATCCGTCCTTTTAATGCATTTTCTCACAGAAAACGAGTCTCTCGCCATGGGAACATGGCTTTTTTGAAAAAGCATATTCTGGTCGAGAAATCGTGTTTTAAGCAATAAAAACGACTCCCGGCCTTATTTAGTTCACATTTGTACTTTTGGTAAGCTAGCCCGTATTCATAACGCAGTAAACCTTTTTATCGCGTTAAATGCCTTTTCTCGACGAGAAAAGCAATTTCATCAAAAACAAACAAAACAAGAAAAATGAATCTATTCAACAAGTCTGCAACACGTCCTTAAGAGTTACATGATTTCACCCAATGTCAATATGTAATTTCTCCAGTTCTGATCATTTTTTAGGTTGTTGGTAGCTTGGTCAATGCCAAAACACAGTGAGATCTTTTTATGGCTTTAAACGCGTTATCTCCTCGAGAGAAACATGATTTCACTAAAAACGTTATAGTTAAAACATGCCTGTTTGTACATGTGTGCAAACACTCAGAGCCTTAAAAGATAGGGGTTTCACCAATGTGTTTTTTGGTGAGAAACCTTCTATTTCAAGGTTCTGTGCGTTTTCAGACAAGTACAATATGTATTTATAGTGTTTCTGATGAAATCCCTCCTTTTAATGCATTTTCTCACAGAAAACGAGTCTCTCGCCATGGAAACATGGCTTTTTTGAAAAAGCATATTCTGGTCGAGAAATCGTGTTTTAAGCAATAAAAACGACTCCCGGCCTTATTTGGTTCACATTTGTACTTTTGGTAAGCTAGCCCGTATTCATAACGCACTAAACCTTTTTATCGCGTTAAACGCCTTTTCTCGACGAGAAAAGCACAATTTCATCAAAAACAAACAAAACAAGAAAAATGAATCTATTCAACAAGTCTGCAACACGTCCTTAAGAGTTACATGATTTCACCCAATGTCAATATGTAATTTCTCCAGTTCTGATCATTTTTTAGGTTGTTGGTAGCTTGGTCAATGCCAAAACACAGTGAGATCTTTTTATGGCTTTAAACGCGTTTTCTCCTCGAGAGAAACATGATTTCACTAAAAACGTTATAGTTTAAACATGCCTGTTTGTACATGTGTGCAAACACTCAGAGCCTTAAGATAGGGGTTTCACCAATGTGTTTTTTGGTGAGAAACCTTCTATTTCAAGGTTCTGTGCGTTTTCAGACAAGTACAATATGTATTTATAGTGTTTCTGATGAAATCCCTCCTTTTAATGCATTTTCTCACAGAAAACGAGTCTCTCGCCATGGGAACATGGCTTTTTTGAAAAAGCATATTCTGGTCGAGAAATCGTGTTTTAAGCAATAAAAACGACTCCCGGCCTTATTTAGTTCACATTTGTACTTTTGGTAAGCTAGCCCGTATTCATAACGCACTAAACCTTTTTATCGCGTTAAATGCCTTTTCTCGACGAGAAAAGCAATTTCATCAAAAACAAACAAAACAAGAAAAATGAATCTATTCAACAAGTCTGCAACACGTCCTTAAGAGTTACATGATTTCACCCAATGTCAATATGTAATTTCTCCAGTTCTGATCATTTTTTAGGTTGTTGGTAGCTTGGTCAATGCCAAAACACAGTGAGATCTTTTTATGGCTTTAAACGCGTTTTCTCCTCGAGAGAAACATGATTTCACTAAAAACGTTACAGTTTAAACATGCCTGTTTGTACATGTGTGCAAACACTCAGAGCCTTAAGATAGGGGTTTCACCAATGTGTTTTTTGGTGAGAAACCTTCTATTTCAAGGTTCTGTGCGTTTTCAGACAAGTACAATATGTATTTATAGTGTTTCTGATGAAATCCCTCCTTTTAATGCATTTTCTCACAGAAAACGAGTCTCTCGCCATGGGAACATGGCTTTTTTGAAAAAGCATATTCTGGTCGAGAAATCGTGTTTTAAGCAATAAAAACGACTCCCGGCCTTATTTAGTTCACATTTGTACTTTTGGTAAGCTAGCCCGTATTCATAACGCACTAAACCTTTTTATCGCGTTAAACGCCTTTTCTCGACGACAAAAGCACAATTTCATCAAAAACAAACAAAACAAGAAAAATGAATCTATTCAACAAGTCTGCAACACGTCCTTAAGAGTTACATGATTTCACCCAATGTCAATATGTAATTTCTCCAGTTCTGATCATTTTTTAGGTTGTTGGTAGCTTGGTCAATGCCAAAACACAGTGAGATCTTTTTATGGCTTTAAACGCGTTTTCTCCTCGAGAGAAACATGATTTCACTAAAAACGTTATAGTTTAAACATGCCTGTTTGTACATGTGTGCAAACACTCAGAGCCTTAAGATAGGGGTTTCACCAATGTGTTTTTTGGTGAGAAACCTTCTATTTCAAGGTTCTGTGCGTTTTCAGACAAGTACAATATGTATTTATAGTGTTTCTGATGAAATCCCTCCTTTTAATGCATTTTCTCACAGAAAACGAGTCTCTCGCCATGGGAACATGGCTTTTTTGAAAAAGCATATTCTGGTCGAGAAATCGTGTTTTAAGCAATAAAAACGACTCCCGGCCTTATTTAGTTCACATTTGTACTTTTGGTAAGCTAGCCCGTATTCATAACGCACTAAACCTTTTTATCGCGTTAAATGCCTTTTCTCGACGGGAAAAGCAATTTCATCAAAAACAAACAAAACAAGAAAAATGAATCTATTCAACAAGTCTGCAACACGTCCTTAAGAGTTACATGATTTCACCCAATGTCAATATGTAATTTCTCCAGTTCTGATCATTTTTTAGGTTGTTGGTAGCTTGGTCAATGCCAAAACACAGTGAGATCTTTTTATGGCTTTAAACGCGTTTTCTCCTCGAGAGAAACATGATTTCACTAAAAACGTTACAGTTTAAACATGCCTGTTTGTACATGTGTGCAAACACTCAGAGCCTTAAGATAGGGGTTTCACCAATGTGTTTTTTGGTGAGAAACCTTCTATTTCAAGGTTCTGTGCGTTTTCAGACAAGTACAATATGTATTTATAGTGTTTCTGATGAAATCCCTCCTTTTAATGCATTTTCTCACAGAAAACGAGTCTCTCGCCATGGGAACATGGCTTTTTTGAAAAAGCATATTCTGGTCGAGAAATCGTGTTTTAAGCAATAAAAACGACTCCCGGCCTTATTTAGTTCACATTTGTACTTTTGGTAAGCTAGCCCGTATTCATAACGCACTAAACCTTTTTATCGCGTTAAACGCCTTTTCTCGACGACAAAAGCACAATTTCATCAAAAACAAACAAAACAAGAAAAATGAATCTATTCAACAAGTCTGCAACACGTCCTTAAGAGTTACATGATTTCACCCAATGTCAATATGTAATTTCTCCAGTTCTGATCATTTTTTAGGTTGTTGGTAGCTTGGTCAATGCCAAAACACAGTGAGATCTTTATATGGCTTTAAACGCGTTTTCTCCTCGAGAGAAACATGATTTCACTAAAAACGTTATAGTTTAAACATGCCTGTTTGTACATGTGTGCAAACACTCAGAGCCTTAAGATAGGGGTTTCACCAATGTGTTTTTTGGTGAGAAACCTTCTATTTCAAGGTTCTGTGCGTTTTCAGACAAGTACAATATGTATTTATAGTGTTTCTGATGAAATCCCTCCTTTTAATGCATTTTCTCACAGAAAACGAGTCTCTCGCCATGGGAACATGGCTTTTTTGAAAAAGCATATTCTGGTCGAGAAATCGTGTTTTAAGCAATAAAAACGACTCCCGGCCTTATTTAGTTCACATTTGTACTTTTGGTAAGCTAGCCCGTATTCATAACGCACTAAACCTTTTTATCGCGTTAAACGCCTTTTCTCGACGACAAAAGCACAATTTCATCAAAAACAAACAAAACAAGAAAAATGAATCTATTCAACAAGTCTGCAACACGTCCTTAAGAGTTACATGATTTCACCCAATGTCAATATGTAATTTCTCCAGTTCTGATCATTTTTTAGGTTGTTGGTAGCTTGGTCAATGCCAAAACACAGTGAGATCTTTTTATGGCTTTAAACGCGTTTTCTCCTCGAGAGAAACATGATTTCACTAAAAACGTTACAGTTTAAACATGCCTGTTTGTACATGTGTGCAAACACTCAGAGCCTTAAGATAGGGGTTTCACCAATGTGTTTTTTGGTGAGAAACCTTCTATTTCAAGGTTCTGTGCGTTTTCAGACAAGTACAATATGTATTTATAGTGTTTCTGATGAAATCCCTCCTTTTAATGCATTTTCTCACAGAAAACGAGTCTCTCGCCATGGGAACATGGCTTTTTTGAAAAAGCATATTCTGGTCGAGAAATCGTGTTTTAAGCAATAAAAACGACTCCCGGCCTTATTTAGTTCACATTTGTACTTTTGGTAAGCTAGCCCGTATTCATAACGCACTAAACCTTTTTATCGCGTTAAACGCCTTTTCTCGACGAGAAAAGCAATTTCATCAAAAACAAACAAAACAAGAAAAATGAATCTATTCAACAAGTCTGCAACACGTCCTTAAGAGTTACATGATTTCACCCAATGTCAATATGTAATTTCTCCAGTTCTGATCATTTTTTAGGTTGTTGGTAGCTTGGTCAATGCCAAAACACAGTGAGATCTTTTTATGGCTTTAAACGCGTTTTCTCCTCGAGAGAAACATGATTTCACTAAAAACGTTATAGTTTAAACATGCCTGTTTGTACATGTGTGCAAACACTCAGAGCCTTAAGATAGGGGTTTCACCAATGTGTTTTTTGGTGAGAAACCTTCTATTTCAAGGTTCTGTGCGTTTTCAGACAAGTACAATATGTATTTATAGTGTTTCTGATGAAATCCCTCCTTTTAATGCATTTTCTCACAGAAAACGAGTCTCTCGCCATGGGAACATGGCTTTTTTGAAAAAGCATATTCTGGTCGAGAAATCGTGTTTTAAGCAATAAAAACGACTCCCGGCCTTATTTAGTTCACATTTGTACTTTTGGTAAGCTAGCCCGTATTCATAACGCACTAAACCTTTTTATCGCGTTAAACGCCTTTTCTCGACGAGAAAAGCAATTTCATCAAAAACAAACAAAACAAGAAAAATGAATCTATTCAACAAGTCTGCAACACGTCCTTAAGAGTTACATGATTTCACCCAATGTCAATATGTAATTTCTCCAGTTCTGATCATTTTTTAGGTTGTTGGTAGCTTGGTCAATGCCAAAACACAGTGAGATCTTTTTATGGCTTTAAACGCGTTATCTCCTCGAGAGAAACATGATTTCACTAAAAACGTTATAGTTTAACCATGCCTGTTTGTACATGTGTGCAAACACTCAGAGCCTTAAAAGATAGAAGTTTCACCAATGTGTTTTTTGGTAAGAAACCTTCTATTTCAAGGTTCTGTGCGTTTTCAGACAAGTACAATATGTATTTATAGTGTTTCTGATGAAATCCCTCATTTTAATGCATTTTCTCACAGAAAACGAGTCTCTCGCCATGGGAACATGGCTTTTTTGAAAAAGCATATTCTGGTCGAGAAATCGTGTTTTAAGCAATAAAAACGACTCCCGGCCTTATTTAGTTCACATTTGTACTTTTGGTAAGCTAGCCCGTATTCATAACGCACTAAACCTTTTTATCGCGTTAAACGCCTTTTCTCGACGAGAAAAGCACAATTTCATCAAAAACAAACAAAACAAGAAAAATGAATCTATTCAACAAGTCTGCAACACGTCCTTAAGAGTTACATGATTTCACCCAATGTCAATGTGTAATTTCTCCAGTTCTGATCATTTTTTAGGTTGTTGGTAGCTTGGTCAATGCCAAAACACAGTGAGATCTTTTTATGGCTTTAAACGCGTTATCTCCTCGAGAGAAACATGATTTCACTAAAAACGTTATAGTTTAACCATGCCTGTTTGTACATGTGTGCAAACACTCAGAGCCTTAAAAGATAGG
>NW_026611123.1:0-5000 GCF_029633865.1 Lampris incognitus
ACTCTAGGACGCTGGGTAGCTGGGACTCAGGGATGCAGGGTAGTTGAGACTTGGTAACGCTGGGCAGCCGAGACACGGGGACCCTGGTCAGCTGAGACTCAGGGACGCTGGGCAAGTGTGACTCAGGGTCGCTGGGCAACCGAGTGTTGGTGATGCTGGGCAGCTGAAAATCTGGGACACTGGGTAGCTGAAACTCAGGGATGCTGGGTAGTTGAGACTTGGTAACGCTGGGCAGCTGAGACACGGGGACACTGGTCAGCTGAGACTCGGGGACACTGGGCAGCTGAGGTTCAGGGACGCTGGACAACCGAATTCGACAGGTGGGCTTAGGTAACCGGATTGCAATGACAGAGACAGGTTATATTATTTTTTTTTAAGTTGTTGTTGGCCTTTTGTTAGTGGGTTGAAGAGTGAAGGGCTCTTTTAACAAAAAAAGTCTCTGTCAAAGGGGGAACAAATGGATCAAAACATCGTCCTCATCCTTGCTAAGAAGCGTCTGATACGGCCCTTCTTGGGCTTGACTTTATTTTCTCCCTTGGCCTCCATCTCCCCTTCATTAGGAGAGGATGTTTCCTTATTCAGGGCTGCGTCACTCTGCTGCACAAGCTTGGCATCCTCAGTGAGGCGTTTCACCCGCTCCACAAGAGGCTCAATGGTGGCAACTTTTGACTTCTCTAACTCCATTGCGTAATTGCTCTCACATAGAGCATATATGTGCAGGGCCTCCACCTCCTGCAGGAGCTTGTCTTTGTCCTGGAGCATTGACTGTTTTTCTTGCTCAATGGCCTCCTTCAAAGAGTAAGCGACCTGTGCCTCTCTTGATTTGAGAATACACATGGTCTGGAGGGTCTCATTTTGGCAGAGGAGGTTCTTTTGATAATTAAGGAGATACTCCTTCTCCTCCTGCCACTGCTGGAGGTGTCTATGTAGCTCCTCCTCTGCCTCAGAAACAATCTTTTTATTGCGCTGCTCCCAAAGATCAGCATCGTCAGCATGGCGCTCCACCTGCTCCGCTAGTGCATTTATTTTCTTAATAGCAGCAGCATTGAACTTCTCCTCTTTCAGGGCGGCAGCGCTCTCCAGGGCAGCATGTCTCTGCAGGGCCTCGACCTCCTGCAGGAGCTTGTCTTTATCCAGGAGAATTGATTGCTTTTCTTGCTCAATGGCCTCCTTCGCAGAGCATGCGGCCTGTGCCTCTTCTGATCTGAGAAGACACTCGGTCTGGAGGTTCTCATTCTGGCAGAGGAGTTTGTTTTCATAAGTGACTCTCTCCTGGAGAGATCTCTGGATGTGTGCAGTCATTTTCAGGATGGTTTGCAAAATATCTTCCACCTCTGCCATCCTCATCCTTTCTTCTTGCCATTCAGCTGACTTTTTTTCTTGCTCAATGGCCTCCTTGGTGGAAAGAGCGCCATTTGCCTCTTTGTATTTGAAGAGTTCCTCTTCATAAATGGATCTCCCCTGGATAAATGTCTGGAGGTGTGCAG
Source organism: Lampris incognitus (assembly GCF_029633865.1). Classification (NCBI taxonomy): domain Eukaryota; kingdom Metazoa; phylum Chordata; class Actinopteri; order Lampriformes; family Lampridae; genus Lampris; species Lampris incognitus. The sequence goes on from NW_026611123.1 coordinate 1,488, forward strand.
TCCTCTCCAGGCATGCTCGCACAAAGTAAACCACATCTGTCATCATCATCATGTCCTCCTGCAATGGAGTGGGGCACATCTCTTTACTATGAGGGCCCTGCTTTCTCCATCTCCTCACTTCCTGTGTTACAGTTGTGGGTCTCTCCATCCTGTTGTTTTCCTCTTCTGTAATCACACACTGTAATACAGAACAGGATCAGTTAAATTACAACTTTTTTCAAAACCGATTTCCTTTTATTTTTGTTACATAATGAGGACAGTGATGTACACTATGTTTGCTGTACAACAGATGGAAAATATCAATGAATATCTGCTGAGAAGGTGCTACGGCATCAGGTATGGGGAAGCGACATTTCCTAAGATTTTGAATGAATGAATGAATGAATGAATGAATGATGATTTTTTTTCGAAAATGTAAAGAAGCACGATGTAGCATACAGATAAACGATTAACAATATTCTGAAGTGATCAACAAACCCACACATCAAACTCAGTGAACAAATCTCTGTGTAACACCCGTCCCACGTAGCTATATAGTTTTCACTGTATAACTAAGGTTTGTAGTACGATGGGCGGGGCCCTGGGTACTTTTAACAAATGGCTGCCGTGCTAACCTGTGCACAATAAATGAAATCCTAAGCTAACCCTTTTTCTTTTATACAAAAATGAATTTTAATTGGCGACGGTGCCTCAATTTAGCAGGAATATAGATATACTACTTTTGTTTAATCCTACTAAGAATTATGTTTTAAAGTATTTGTTCCCTAATGAACAATTTCTTTAACCAGTATTTATACTTCTAACCCAAAATAAACCTTCACGAAATGTAAACATGACACACACAATACTTTAAATGCAAATTATGAATTTAGTAAATGTAAAAAACAAATATCTAAATCAATAATAAAAAATAACAATTCTTCAAAGGACAAGATACATCACATCACTTGAATGTATTGACCTTTTGATAATGGGCTTTCTAATTAAATTCCATTTGACTTTAAACACTTTTCTTATGTACCTCCTATCCAAAGGGCCCACACACATCCTCAATACTGCAAAAAACAAACAACAGAACGTCTCTTTTTTCAAAATGAAACCTTGCAGGCCTGAGTCGATGCTTGGGACCAAAAAACAAATGGCCGTTTCACTTGAGTACGTCAAGCAGCAAAATAAAACAGCAGGTGCATTGGTTATTGTCACACACAGACCATGAGTTGGAAGCAAGCCCCCACGGACCGGAAAGAATGTGTGGAATGTGCTTGTGAACGCGCTGGGCCCAGCGGTGGCAAGTACGTTGGTCAGAAACAGACCATAATTAGCTGACATACCATATTAAAAAACAGATTTATATTAAATTAATATACGTCTGTTTTAATTGACATCACTGTATAGCCCATATTCGAATTTTACCTTGGAATACACTCTGTGGCGTTCGCTGGAGGGTCGGTGATCAGCGTGGATGGTGATCAATGACTGATCAGCTGGGAGCGCGTGCATGCAGGCTGGGGCCGGCAAGATCGAGCACATCAACGGCGCCCAGACGTAGGTCCCTAAATAGGTTCCTAGAGGTAGGTGGTGAATTAAATGGCGAATTAAAAAAGGAAAAAACACTCAGATGTCAAAACCTGACAATATACAGAGATGATTCCGACTTTGGTTAGTAGCCACAAACAATTTCCTTTCTCGTCATTATTCTCTCCTTCCCCATGCTGGCGGACGTGAAAAAGTCTTTTTGGGCCCAGGTGCAGTACCGAGCTTGGTCCCTATTAAATGCGCTACTGAGCACTGGCTTCATGCGCCATTGAGCAACTTCCATAGGAATGAATGGGGGGGGGGGGGCGGGGGCGTTCCCCGTGGTGTATCCAGTCTGTAATACATCCATGGCTGGAACCAGGGTGATGGCTGACGAATGAAGCGAGTCAAGGCGATGAAAACCACGAGTGAAACCCAGGCGGGAAATCGTCAACATGTCCGGATGAAGGGAAAAGCTGAGTGGAAGACATCGACTTGTCTTTAAGGTCCAAGGGGTACTTCCTGGTCCTCTCGGTCTGCGGCAGATTGTACACGTCCTTTACACATTGGGAAACTCTGCATTCACCGGGTAAGGTACATGACGCTCCGCTCCCTCTCTCTCTTGGTGTTGTCAGTACGTCCTTCACACAGCTGTCTGCTTGTCGTCTGACTCAGCCCCTGAATCGGACCTACGGGGTCAACTTGAGCTTTCCGCCCCTCCGCCCTTCTGATTGGCTTTTAAGTTGGCAACAACCAATGCAATTAACAAAATATCACGACAGACAACCAAATACTGCCAAGAGTTAGTTTGTGCACTGTCCACGTTTTTCCCTTGACTTGTATAGCCAAACAAACTATTTAAATCTCAATCAACTTTATTGACACTACAATGACCGTAACGAAATGACATTTATCAGCCTATACTGCTTTTCTTTTTCTTTTTTTTTATTCACATGAACTGTATTAAACGTTCATCTTAACTGATTTTAATGAAATACTCTTTTAAACGTTATTAAGTCATATGTATTTGTCTGAAATGTCAGATTTTTAGACGGGGCTACACCCTCCCCCTTCTAAAAGTCCTAGGTGTCCTCATCAGACTCTGGCTCTCATACCAAGGTTGGATGGGTGTTTTCTGTCTCTGTGTGTGTTGTTCTGTAGCAAGGACAGCTCTTTGACACGTTCGTGGTCTCTGACTGATGTAGGTACTTCTCTGTCTTGGCAACTAAGGCTCAACTGAGTAACCACGCCTTGACGCACAATGGTTACAGGCTCCTCAGTAGGTTGTCCAGGTGGATCATATGTTAAACGAATGGCTGGTTTCTTCCCTCTCAGGGACTTTCTGATCACCGGGGTCTCTCTCAAAGGAGTGTTGGGGGATGTGTGAGTTCCTTGGTCCACATCAGTGTCTTCAGCGGTTTCATTTATTTGCACTTGCTCATCCAGGGATTGATAAGGGGGCAACATCCTCAGAAGAGTCCTGGCTTCTTCTTTTTTATTCACATGAACTGTATTAAACGTTCATCTTAACTGATTTTAATGAAACACCTTTTTAAACGTTATTAAGTCATATATATTTGTGTGAAATGTCAGGTTTTTAGACGGGGCTACACCTGTATGCATCAGCTAATTTGTTACATGTTTGACAAGGTGTAGGAGGATGAATACACTTATATTTTCATGGAAAAACCTCAACCCAACACTGGACTGGCCCTTAGAAATAAGAAAGTCCACATCTTGCTAAAATACGATTCAAGGAACCTCATTCAGCTGTGAGCCTTTGACTCAAAATTACAAACAAATCTCCCATTAGGCCTACACCCTAATTAGCAGGGGGGAATACCCCCCCTAGCCTCTCAACAGCGCCCCCTATGATTAAATGCGTTTCGATCATTTCAACGATCAGTGACAAACACGAGGTGTGTCGGTATCGGTACCAGAAACATCTCCAAATGTGGCTCACCTGGTATCAGGCTTGGCCCGCTTCTACCTGCCGGT